>NW_027271196.1:600000-787500 GCF_040938485.1 Diadema antillarum
CTTTTTATTCTTCTTTCTTTCTGGCACATTTTGTGTCGTGAATATCTCAACATTGACATGACGGAATAACATGACATTTTCAGTCAACATGTCTCATGACAATATCTAGCCACAATAAGGTTTTCATGACAGTGACATATCTATGACGTCATCTAGGCGCCATTTTGTGATTTTCGGACCATGTTACATAATCGATCATAACTTCATAACTAAAGGTCATTTCTGTATCATTTTCGTTGGACATAAAGTTCAGGTCACGCTCTATCTTACTTTTTAATGCTAATTACCTAGGACATCATTACGCGCGCGTCAAAGTTTTTAAATGCTTAAAACGACTTCCCAATGGGAAATCTCGAAGTTTCAGACAATTTTAAGCGTTCCGCGCGTTCGCGTCCGTCCGCGCATTTCCGCGCGCAGTGCGCGTAAGCAACATGAAAATGCACATTTTTTGACAGATTTGGATTCCTGATACATTAAGTAACAATATCCATTGATTTCCGATCAATTTCGACCTATAACAAAGGAATGCACTGGCGTCAAAGTTGAAATTTCGTGTTCGCGTCTATGTGGAAATATAGCGAAAAACATGTCTTTGTTTATTTCGCCATAGCTCTTTAAAACGTCAGGTGACCCTATGTTTTTATTGCATATTACAAAAGCATATGAATTGAAAATAACGTTTCAAGTATCAATATTTCCCTAAATACATTATGACGTCATCATATCATCATCTGAAATCAAAAAAGTGGAATTAATTTTTTTGAGGTACTGTTTCTGACATTCATTTGCTCGTATCTCTGTTGTTTAAGCTCAATATTATCCCAAATTCAGATATGTTGTACTTTGAACATTTGCCTTTTAAGTCCAAGTCATGGTTTTGAAATTTGATGACGTCATCATACCTTAAATTGTGATTAAAGGTAAAGATGCAAAATCGGACAAGTTTACGTGTTATGTCTATGGGAGGTGATTTTTTTTAAAACCATGCATTGACTTGACAACGTTTAAGCACCTTTATCTCAGCTGATTTTGCTTCATTTCCTCTGAAACTTAAGTATGTTGTAGCTGAGACAATAAGCTTCAGTAATCATGCATTTTATTTTTTGAAATCTCATCATCAGGTTGACAATTTTGCAGTTTAAAACTGAAAATGAGAATGGAATGTGGACAAAACGATTCCCGATTCAGCTTTCACATACATAAGTTTACGTTCCTCATATTTTCTCGCCGAGACGTATGGCCGAGAGGTTAAAGGCGACGTCTCAGAGACGTGAGGTTGCGGGTTCGAACCCCACAAGATCACGAAACAAAATACTTAGCTATTTTACTTTTTTTCTTCAATTTTGTATTACATATTCGTCCATGTAGAAATCACGTTCGTATATAAACGCACCTATACACACACACAGACACACAGACACACGCCATATCCCTCTTTTTTGTGTGTTGGAGACCACATTGCTTCGACTGCAGCAAAATTTTGCAGGTTGACTTTGTCAAACCGATCATAGTATGTAATGACGACGACTGAGGTGTTGTACTTTGAACATTTGTCTTTCAAGACCATGTCATTGTTTTGTACTTTGATGACGTCATCACACTGAAAATTGTGATTAAAGGCAAGGTATCAAAACCAGCCGATTATAGGCTTTATGTCTACGGCGCGTATTTTTCCCAAGTTGCCAGAAATGGCATAGCGACATCAGTCGTTACAAGGCCGCATTTCCGTCTAGCAATGCAATACATGTTCACGCGGCCACGATTGTTGAGTGGGCATTGACTTTTTCCCCCTGTAATATCCATACTTTTCTTTTTTGCCTTACCATTTCCGGGGATGTCCCGTGGCCGATTGGTTAGAAAAACGGTTTTGCATGCACGCTCAATATAACTTCAAGGTGCCTATATCACATTCTTTTCTTTGTCGATCACAGATGACCGACACCTGATGACCCCAAGCGTATCACCTAACTCGTCAGCGTGACGAGTTTCATATCTCGTTTTTTATTCTTCTTTCTTTCTGCCACATTTTGTGTCGTCAATATCTCAACAATGACATTACGGAATGACATGACATTTTCAGTCAACATGTCTCATAACAATATCTAGCCACAATAAGGTTTTCATGACAGTAACGTATCTATTACGTCATCTAGGCGCCATTCTGTGATTTTCGGACCTTGTCACATGATCGATCATAACTTCATAACTAGATATCATTTCTGTATCATTTTCGGTGGACATAAAGTTCAGGTCAGGCTCTATCTTACTTTTTAATGCTAGTTACCAAGGCCATCATTACGCGCGCGTTTGCGCGCGTCAAAATTTTAAAAGGCTCAAAACAACTTCCCAATGGGAAATCTTGAAGTTTCAGACAATTTTAAGCGTTTCAAACATTTTCTCGCGTGCGCGTCCGTCCGCGCAATTTCGCGCGCAGAGGGCGTAACCAACATGAAAATGCAATTTTTATGACTGATTTGGATTTCTGATACTTTGAGTAACAATATCCATTGATTTCCGATCGATTTTGACCTATAACAAAGGAATGCACTGGCGTCAAAGTTGAAATTCCGCGCGCGCGTCTTTCTGCAAATATAGTGAAAAAACATGTTTTTGTTTATGTCGCCATAGCTCTTTAAAACGTCTGGTGACCCTATATTTCTATTGCATATTACAAAAGCATATGAATTGGAAATAACGTTTCAAGTACCAATATTGCCAGGAAAACTCATTCGACGTCATCATATCATCATCTGAAATCAAAAAAGTGGAATTAATTTTTTTGAGGTACTGTTTCTGACATTCATTTACTCATATCTCTATTGTTTAAGCTTGATATCACCCCAAATTCAGATATGTTTTACTTTGAACATTTGCCTTTCAAGTCCATGTCATGGTTTTGACATTTGATGACGTCATCATACTTTAAATTGTGATTAAAAGTAAAGACACAAAATCGGACAAGTTTACGTGTTATGTCTATGGGAGGTGATTTTTTTTAAAACCATGCATTGACTTGACAGCGTTTAAGCACCTTTACCTCATCTGATTTTGCTTCATTTCCTCTGAAACATAAATATGTTGTAGCTGAGACAATAAGCTTTAGTAATCATGCATTTTATGTTTTCAAATCTCCTCATCAGGTTGATAATTTTGTAGTTTAAAACTGAAAATGAGAATGCAATCTGTACGGAACGATTCCCAATTTTTCTTTGCAACTATATATTGATCGAATCCACGCTGCCACTTGTGGGAAGTTGAATAGCGCCATCACAAGGCAACATACTCACAATGGTATTTAGATTTAAGTTTCGCACTCGATCTTCAGGACAGCCATGTGGCATAATCGGTTAGCGCGCTGGTTGTTCATAACGCCATACCGGAAGGCGAGAGTTTCGACTCCCGCAGGACTTTTATCCGTTCTTTCTTTTTTTCTCTTTTTTTCGGCAGTTCAGCTTTACTCCGATGTCATTTATCGTATTATTTTATCAAGTGTAAGTAACCCGTGAACACGGCTGCTCTATTTCCCTTGTTTTGTATTGGAGTTTGGAGATTGGGTTTGCTTCATTAATTTTGTCACACTTAATGTTGTAAATTGCCCCTTGTTACAGTGTCCCGCTTACCACCTTTCGTTTGCTCTTTCCTTTTCTCTTCATTGGTTATTGTTATACTGTAACAGGATAGGTGGTAGGAACATGTACGTTTAAATAACTGGCAGGAATGGGAGCTGAATTGATTAACTCTAGTCCAGGTGTATGGCGTCTCGCTCATCTCTTTGAAATTCCAGGTTGTTATTGTTTGATCCAATAACGGAGTTGTAGACAGGTTTTATGTTGCTATAGAGGTATCTTGTGCAACATGAATAGAAGGCATCACTGTTTAGTAGTAGTAATGAACTTTTTCATGTTGTAAATGATATAAAGATATGAATTTCATATCCAATCTTCGGGACAGCCGTGTGGCTTTATAGTCGCTTAGCGCGCTGCATGGTCATTATGCACTACCGTAGGACGAGATGTTCGGGACCCGCAGGACGCTATTATTTTTTTTCTCTCTCTTTCTTTGTTTTTCTTGTGGCAGTTCAGCTTCATTCCGATGTCATTACCCCACGACACACAGTCACTCAAGTTCCCTTTTTTTGTCGGAGGCTAGAGGTTGGATTTGCTTCATTTATCATACGTAATGTTGTAAATTGCCCTTGGTATACAGTGCCCCGCTTGCCACCTTTCGTTTTCTCTTTCCTTTTCTCTACGTTTGTTCCTGTTACACTGCACAAGGCAGGTCGGAAATTAATTTACATAACTCAACTGGAGCAGGAATGGCAACTGAATAAATTAATTCTAGGCCAGGTGTATGGCGTCTCGCTCGTCTCTTTGAAATTCCATGTTGTTATTGTTTGACCCAATAACGGAATTGTAGACGGGTTTTATGTTGCTATAGAAGTATCTTGTGCCACATGAGTAGAAGGCATCACTGTTTAGTAGTAGTAATGAACTTTTTCATGTCCCTCTATGTCAATTATAGTGTGTTCAAAGGCAAGCAATTGTACATGAATAATACCAATGATTTCAGAGGGAAATTATGGTATACCTAAATGTCAGGGTATCATTGCTTTGGAATTGCTGAGACAATATCTTGGCACGAGGGCTTCCACTTCTAATAACTGATCCCTTTGAAGATGTGTCGGTCACGGGTGATCGTCGACAATAAGCTGCAGTAATCATGCATTTCATTCTTTGAAATCTCCTCATCAGTTTGACAATTTTGCAGCTAAAAACTGAAAATGAAAATGGAATGTGGACAAAACGATTCCTCATGTATCTTTCACATACATAAGTTTACGTTCCCCATATTTTCTCGTCGAGACGTCTGGCCGAGTGGTTAAAGGCGACGTCTCAGAGACGTGAGGATGCGGGTTCGAACCCCACAAGATCACGAAACAAAATAATTAGCTATTTTACTTTTTTTTTCTTCAATTTTGTATTACATATTCGTCCATGTAGAAATCACGTTCGTATATAAACGCACCTATACACACACACAGACACACACACACGCCATATCCCTCTTTTTTATGTGTTGGAGACCACATTGCTTCGACTGCAGCAAAATTTTGCAGGTTGACTTTGTCAAACCGATCATAGTATGTAATGACGACGACTGAGGTGTTGTACTTTGAACAATTGTCTTTCAAGACGATGTCATTGTTTTGTAATTTGATGACGTCATTACACTGAAAATTGTGATTAAAGGCAAGGTATCAAAACCAGCTGATTATAGGCTTTATGTCTGCGGGACGTATTTTTCCCAAGTTGCCAGAAATGGCATAGCGACCTCAGTCGTTACAAGGCCGCTTTTCCGTCTAGCAATGCAATAGATGTTCACACGGCCACGTTAGTTGAGTGGGCATTGACTTTCCCCCTGTTATATCTATACATTGTTTTTTTTTTTGTCTTACCATTTCCGTGGATGACCCGTGGCCGAGTGGTTACAGAAACGGTTTCGCATGCACGCTCAATATAACTTCAAGGTGCCTATATCACATTCTTTTCTTTGTCGATCACAGATGAC
The DNA here is from genome assembly GCF_040938485.1 of Diadema antillarum. Lineage (NCBI taxonomy): Eukaryota > Metazoa > Echinodermata > Echinoidea > Diadematoida > Diadematidae > Diadema > Diadema antillarum. The sequence continues at coordinate 605,569 of NW_027271196.1, forward strand.
TGTCATCTGATGACCACAAGCGTATCACCTAACTCGTCCTCAATGTGACGAGTTTTCATGTCTCGTTTCATTAGATTTTGGGTGAAATTGGCTTAAGGTCAAAGGTCAAAGGTCAAGGTCAAATCATGAAATTGTATCCGTTTATGCGATAACTCAAGACTGGATGGAGCAAATTCCACCAAACTTTGTTGGAGGATGACGTATGATATGACAATTACTTGATTAGTTTTTCAGTGAAATCGGACAGAGGTCAAAGGTCAAAGATGAAGGTCAAATCCTGAAATTTATCTCTTTACGTGATAACTCAAAACTGGATGAAGCAGCTTTCACCAAACTTGGTCCAAGGGTGATGTATGATGGGACAATTAGTTGAGTAGATTTTAGTGACATTGGCAAGAGGTCAAAGGTCAAAAGGTCAAGGTCAAATGCTACAAAATTTGCAATTTTCCCCATATCTATGCAATGCCGGAAGGTATTTTCTTGAAACTTGGTATGGACATGTACTACTGTGTAAAAATTCTCCAAAGAGAGTTTCATGTCATAAGGTCAAAGGTCAAAAGGTCAAAGGTTAGGTGAAAATGTTGCAATATCACTTTTCTCGCAAATGGTTCAATGTATCTTCGTGGAACTTGGTACATACGCGTGTACTGATGGGCAGGGATTATCTAGGGAATTTAGGGTCATGGGTCAATAGGGGTCAAAGGTCAAGATCAGCTCCTCAAAATTTTACTATTTCCCTCATATACTAGTATATATGCAATGTTTGCATTATTAGTTTCAAAACTTAATACATGCATTACCTAATGGAGATTCTCTGGGAAATTTCCAGCCAGAAGGTCAAAGGTCAAAGGTTAAGGGTCAAAGGCCAGGTTTCAATGCCCCCCCCCCAAAAAAAAAAAAATCTTTTTTGTACCGTCATCACACTCCTTCTTCATACCTTGGAAATTACTCAATGCATAAACTTATAAAAAGGTCCGTCAGAATTCAAGTAAAAATTCTCAATTCCCCAAATGTCTACCTGCACTCTTAGACAATTATAGCAAACCTTGTTCTAGGAAAGTGAATATTCAAGACATTTCTGACAAACCTGCCATTTCAATATTTTGCCACTGATGTGAAACTGTTGTGGATCACACATTGTGAAGACATTGTACTATACGCCTATTGGGAGAATCATGCATCATGGCGGAGGCATCAGTCGCCATAGCGACATTTCTAGTTTTTTCTAAGAAAGCAATAGTATAAGAGTTAATATGTAATGTCTTTAAGGCATAAGTAGACTTTAGAGACAAAGCTGCGGCTACTAAAAGGCTAAGGTTATCCAATCTATACCAGATGTACATTCTGCTATGGGAGGGATAAAAAGAAGACTGCACAAGTGGACTACCTCATTTCCAAAACACAAGGACGGGCTGGATACTATATGTTTAAATCAAACCTAAATAAACAGGACATTAGGTTAGAGCTTCCTAATGAGGACTGCCTGAGAGGGGGAAAAAAAAGTGTTTTACTCTGATTAGGCGAAGGTTAATGCATTTTGGCGCAAGCTTGCACAGTCGTTAACGATTTCTTCTCCATTATGAATGCTGTAATCGCTGCTGTCGCAAACCTTTTTTTTTTTTTCTGTTTGTGGCTTTCAGCAACCCTCCCTACATCTTTATGGCGAGATTATTTATGATGTCGTTACCGGCAGGAGAGACTGCAATAACGCGTAAATCACGTCAGCGTGGTTGTTTCGTTTGGTGGCTGGAATTGTTGCTCCCCTCAAATTGTGCACGACATTGGTAGCTGTCTGCGGCTCCGTGGGCAAATTTATTCGTCACGGGTTTGGACGTCGGAACGCTTCAAGATGCTTTCAGTCTTCAAAAAACAAACTTTCCTTGATTTGTTTGCAATAAAAAAGCAATAAGCAATCCAGGGGCCCGTTGCATAAAATGTTTAACCTGAGAAAGACCCTGGTAAGAACTAAAAATTCAGGTTAGTATGATGCTGCCATTGACTTTAACAGATGAAAAGTTCTGTTGAAGATCAATGTGAGTTTTTCTCAGGAAAAAAAGTGTTATGTATCACGCCCCAGGAGTAGTACATCAGCGAATTTATTTGTCATGGGCCTGGGCAACAAAAGTTGGAGATGCTTTTTGTCATGAAAAAGAAAAACAAACTCTCCTTGATCCGTTTGCAATACAAAGCAATAAGCAATCCATAATTGAGCATCAGCAAGGATGTGCATGTCTTGGATGTTAATTTATATGATATTCTTATGATAGTCACACCATGGAAAGGCATTTCTGGTATACTTACCATGCTAGCATCCCTTCCACCATACAATTGTAGCTGTAAGCCTTGATTGAGGTTTACAGCTTCTCATTTTCTTTTTCTTTATTTTCTTGTCCTTAAAACCTAAAAGTGCCTTGGGCATCTCTTTGATGGATAGTTGTGTTATAGTGTTTGTAAGCATGCACTATTATTGTTGTTATTATTATTATTATTGTTATTGTTATAATTATTGTTATTATTATTATTATTATTATTATCATTATTATTATTATTATTATTATTGCTATTATTGCTATTACTATTATTAATATCATTATTACCTCCGCCAAGGGGGGAGGTTATGTTTTCGTTACCGTTGGTTTGTTTGTTAGTTGGTTCGTTCGTTTGTTTGTCCGTGCGCAAAATAACTCAAAAAGTAGTAAACGGATTGTGATGAAACTTGCAGGAAAGGTTGAGAATGACACAAGTAACAAACGATTAACTTTTGGTAGTGATCCGAGAATTTTGGGGGAATTTATGAAGGATTTTTGATATTTTGGCAGGTAGGGTCAATGAACTAGGGAGTTCAGACTGCGCGTATTTGAGGTTTGCATGCGCGCACCAAAGCGCGTGCTCTAGTTTCTGCCAGGGCGAGGCGCGCTGTGCAGCTGAGAGTTTATGACGTAACAAAGGCTCCTATATTGGGAAACCCCCCCCCCCCCCCCCCCCCCAGGTGGCTTTCAGCACACAATGCAGTACGTATGGGTGGAAATCACTGATCTCAAACAAGATCAGTGCGGGTGGAAATGGGCTGCATGCTTGGCGGAGGTCTGCGCTCTCAGAGTGCTTTTCTAGTTATTATTATTGTCATCATTATTATTATTATTATTATTATTATTATTATTATTATTATTATTATTATTATCATTATTATCATCATCATCATTACAGTTGTTTCCATGTGGGTTGATCAAGGTATCACTTCTCACCTATCACCTGTATTTGTATAATACAGGAACTTGATGTCTGTGCAGTCTATTGGCATTGCAGCCTGCCACAAGGAAAGGGTTAAAATGACACCACACACAAGTGTTAATTGTAGGGTTTAGATGAGGTGTATCTCCAGTCGATGGAGATGGAAGCTATCGGTTTGAGGAATACTGTATAGTGTATACATGTGTCTGTGTTGAGTTCCCAAAATTTTTATGCATGAGATTTTCATGACTCGGCGTCCTTGGCACGGGCGCATGCGCGCGAGTGAGGGAGCGAAGCGACCGAGCAGCGGTATCAGGAGCACGGTAATGAGCTTTTTCAATTTGTAGCTCTTAATGGTGTGATCTGGTGCATACTTAAGTGACTATTTTTTACTTATTTTGAAAGACTAAAGGGATATATACCTTCAGTTGCAACTATAAAGTTAATCCTTTGACCTATAGGTCAAAGGATTAACTTTATAGTTGCAACTGAAGGTATATATCCCTTTTGTCTTTCAAAATAAGTAAAAAATAGTCACTTAATGCTCCCAATGTGTGAGAAAAATGGATGCCATGCGTGAGATCTTGAGACGGACCCTAAATGCGTGGGTCTCACGCAGAATGTGTGAGACTTGGTAGCTGTGTATAGATGGAGTTTGATATGTGTATATATGCTTGTGTTTGTGTGTGTGTGTGTGTGTGTGTGTGTGTGTGTGTAACTATCAATATATTTGTGTATCAAGTTGTGTGTGTGGGTATTTGTAGGTTGAGGGTGGCATGGTGTTTCTTTGGTTAGGGAATAGAGTTAAGTTTAAGATTAGTACGAGGGAGCTGGAAGATAAACTAGGGGCAGATCTAGGAATTCCGGGCGCCATTACAAAATTAAAGGGGGGCGCACGCCACCCATTTTCTTCTTTTTATTTCTTAAAAAAAAAAAAAAACATAAAGGGGAGCGTGTGCCCGGTGCGCCCCCCCCCCCCTGGATCCGCCACTGATAAAGGAGGATGCAGGAGGAAGGGGAGGAGGATGAGGAAAAAGGTTTAAGGAAAGAGAGAGGAATTAGTAATTTATAGGGAAGGGAGAAAAGTTTGTTTGATTTTACTGATATTGATTCTTATATTTTTCTTTTTTTTCCAAAAAAGGAATATTTCAGTCAAATGTGTATCATATGATATCATAAGGGGTAGTTATATGTGTTATAAGATTTCTTTCATGTCTGTTTATTATATTCTTTGACATGATGTATGTTGTGTTTTGTATGTTATTCTTTTTTTAATTTAATTATTAAAGTAGAATATACACTAGTGGGTGAAATAGAAATTTAAAATGAAAGATACGGGGAAAAATATATATATTGAAGATCAGCACAAATGCATGTGGATCTCGATGATTTTGCATCATAGCAGATATGATATAATCATACAGGATAATCTTTCTTGTGTTTGTAATGTGTCTGCGATAGTAATTCCTTGCAGAATTTGTAGATTTTGCAGTACTGGCATATTGTCTGCACCAAGTATGATATTGAACTGTGTGCCCTTTTCATATTTAGTGCCATTGTTGATGACAGTGCATTAACAAAATGAGTCTACCAGTTGAATCCATGTATAGTAACCCTTGTACAGGGGAAGATCAAGAAATGTACAGCTATTGATAGATATGAGAGAGAGAGAGAAAGAGAGAGAGAGAGAGACAGACAGACAGACAGACAGAGTTAGGGGGAGAGAGAGAGTGAGGAAGAGGAGGAGTAGGAGAGAAGGAGAGAGAGAGAGAGAGAGATAAGAAGAAACAGACAGACAGACAGACAGACTGACGTAGGTACAGAGCAGGAAATACGGTACACTGTAAAGTGGAAGAGGTGGAATGGAATGATTTCCAGTCTTGCGAGTCCAGAAACAGCTGAGATAAAGGTCATCTAATGCAGATGTGAATTCCTTTTCCATGTACAGTACCTCCCCCCCCATATAGTGCTCTTCTATAAAAAGACAGACACACAGACATACATACACACACAGAAATGTTGGCAGCACTTGAATTTTTTTTTGAGGTGGCAGGCACGTAAAATGTAGCACCAATGGCTCTTTACCTACTGTAATTAGGTGAAAAGATATGTTTGTTGCAGATGCGTTATACAGCAGACTCTGGGCAGTATATTCCCCCTGGCTTTGTCTGTGACGAGTGGCCGTGAGTCGATATTGAGTAGGGGATGCATTTATTATTGCTGCCATTGCAAAGGAAGCCTACATGTATTTTTAAGCACGGAAGTCGTACGTGTAGTATATAATGAGACATGTCTCAGGATTATTTGGTTTGAAGGGTGTGCTCCAGTTTCGCTGTTACATATAAGCGTATGCTCTATATTTTACATGTTTCTTTTTTTTGTGTGTCTTTGACAAGTTGAGACAGAACGGGATTGAATTAGACAGAGCTGAGCCAAATGATCTTCACTGTCTGGAATGAGGACATTTTGTGGGATAGAAATGCTAATCAGTTTCTGCACAGTCTAGACTCTGATTGTTCCTTGATTCCTTGGCTAATAATAAAGCCATTTAAGCTTACATACTAGTACTGCAGACATTTTTTTCTTTTTTCTTTACCCTTCGTATTTCTTTTTTTTTTTGTCCATGTGGCCAGTTATTGTCCATTATGCCCATGCATTTTGTAAGTGTTTAGGGGTAATATATGCAGAGCTACCACACTTTCCCAATTGATAGGAGGCTTTCTGAAAACATCTATGCCTCTTGTTGTCTAGATAAGGGATTATCTAAATCTCCCTGTCTTGGGAAAAAGTACTGCCCATCAAAATGCATGTAAAATGTACTCGAATATCTCCTTAATGGCACTACATAATGTGATTATGATGCGTGAATGCTGACAGCCCTGATGTATGACATGTAATACAAATCTACTTTAAATGGGATGTCTCATTATGAAGCTGATTAAATGACTTGTCAATGACATAAGATTAAGTTCTATTTTTTTAGGGGGGGGGGATAAGTGCCATAGTGCTAGATACTTTAGTATGTGAATCTACTAGAGTGGACATAATGAACATATATTGGTACTTTTCCCCTGCACAAATTTTCTAACTCCAGGAAGGCTGATGTTTCTCACGTTGTGCACATGTTTTACACATGTGTGAATTCATTCCATTTTGAGCTTGTTGCAAATTCTTGAGGATGTTGCATAGTATGTTGTTGGCTTTTGAGGATGGTGCAGAAGAGTTGAGCATGTTGCAGCGACGTACTCAAACCCCTTGTGGACCACCCTGTGTTTAATAGAAAGTGGGTGAAACTTTACCATTTTGTGACTTTCTTATCTCAAGTCTGATTGTGATGAAACTTATAGATGTTATTTTAGATTAATAACTCGTTCCAAACCACCACGTTCCCAGTAGGATTGATTAATGCAAGCAAACTGGCATGGACACTCAGAAAAGCTAGCTACCAGTTACCTGCTTCTTGCAGTAGTTGGACAATGACCCATGTGCTATTAGCGTAGAGATGTACATTGTAGCATTCTCTTTTCCCCCCTTTTTCCCCCCTTGGGATGTGGGCTGGCTGCATTCTTTCTGACCTCCAATTATCACCCGGTCAGTGTTGCAAAGAGATGGCCGTGGTGGCTGGAGCGTGTCAACGTGGCTGGAAGCTTTCATTCTGCGTACATGTCCAATAAAACCTGGGGTGTAAATAGGGGAAAAGGGGGGGGGGGTGTCTTAGGAAAAAGGATAGTTTGTCTGCGACACCAGGGTGACAGCAATTAGCGAATGATTTGGGAGAAAGCCTTCATTGGCTGACGTAGCAATGACACCCCCCCCCCCCTTCTCTGGAGGTGAGAAAAAATTACATTATGCTCGGAATGTGCAGAGGCGATGCCACTGAATGACATGAGCGCAAACAGTGTCAGTCGACCATTAATTGATGTCATAAATGATGCTGCCACCATTCAGTGTGATTTTTATGACCATGACGATAATGATGTTTCCATCCATTACACACTGGAACCAGATGTACCATGTTTAGCCTACAGGGACTTCTGTACTTCTGAGATTACCACAGCTTTCTGCAACAAAAATAATGAATGTAAATTATAATACAGATATTGGCTGCTGTTAGGGGCATTGTTATTACAGAGTTTTAAATTTGCGAAGCAGACGTTTGAGACGATGATTGCGTTGGATGTTCTTCTCTCTCCCTGCGTCGTGCTGAAAGGTAGCTTTAGATTGCGTGGAGATGCAACCTTTTAAAAAATAAAATGGCACTCCCATATGATCAGTGCATCAAGTACGTCGCTCTCTGCATCGTGAATTGAGCAGATAGAAAAATAGCCCAGAATGTGTAGTGAAAACTCAGATGATGCGAGATATAAGTAGATCACTTTTGATAAGCGATTTTGCACATGCTCAGAACAGTTTTTTTCCTCTGAATGTCCCCATCATGAAAATCTAAAGCTCCCCAATGTAATTGTTGTGAGGGAGCATGTAATCCATGTGAGTTTGATATGCTGAATAGAATTAGATGAAAGATTTTACATGGTTGATCGTGATTAGGCTAGTCAGTTTACACATTAAGTGCAGCCATGGTCTTTTGCATGGTGATGCAGTTGGACAAGAGTCACCTTTGGCGCTATATGGAAGCCAAAACATATATGTACACACTTCCGCATACAATGTACAAAAAGAGGTTATGGTACTGTGGGTCTGAAGGCACGTTTTGAGCTTATGCCCCCGATATCAACCAATCAGAATTGAAGATTCATCAAATGAGGTATATATGAAAAAATGTATAAAAATATGGGATGTCCTTTAACCCATTGAGGACAAGTTCCGAGTATACTCGGCCAGGTGTCTATGGGAAATGCGTGTTGTCACAAAATCAGTCCGTCCTCAACAGGTTAAATGAAAAAAAAAAAAAAAAAAACCTTTAAGGAGACCATCATGTGATGTTGTGTTGCCTGTACACCATGCATTTATAGATCATATATAAAGTTATAAACCTAAACCCCATTTAGAGTCCCCTGTCTGGGAGAGCCTCTGGAGGACATGCCGGATGAAAACGAACATTTCTTTTTGATAGTAACTCAGCGCGGGTTGAGAGAGACCCCCATTTAGAGTTCCCTGGTCATCTAGCATGAGGTTGGCATATGTTTCTATGGAAACCAGTGAGTGCGCGTTTCTCCTCGAGAGACAAAGAGGAAGGAAGGCATGCAGTTTCTTGTGTACACATCTTAACCGGTTGAGGACGGGCTGATTTTGTTGCAACACACATTTCCCATAGACACTTGCCCGAGTATACTTGGGACTTGTCCTCAACGGGTTAATAGGAGCTTTAGATTTTTGCGATTGGGATGTTGAGAGGGGAAAAAACCTACTGTAAAAGTGGTTTCCTTCGCGTACAGAAACTTTTGCAGTTTCCATCGGTGCCAACTTTTTCGCGTGTGTTTAAATTCGCGGTCGGGAATGATAGCATTGTAACAACCGACGAGTTCAAAACATTTTCGCGTGATGTTAAATTCGCGGTTCAACCTCAAAGTGCGAAAAGCGCGAAAATAAAACCACTGCAAAAGAAACCACTTTTACAGTATTCTGAGCATGTGCAGAATCACGTATCAAAGTCAATCTATTTATAGCTTGCGTGCCTGAGTTTTTACTAAGCGTTATTGGCTATTTTGGCTACGTAGGGAGCTACTTCATGCAACGATCATAATACAATGGGGGCACTATTTTGTTTTTGATAAGTTGCGTCTCAGTGCAATCTAAAGCTTCTTTTCAACATGACGCAGGGAAGAGGAGAACGTCCAGCTCAAGCGCCGTCTCAAACATCCGCGCCGCAAATTTTAAAGCTCCCTTTTATTGACAGAGGACCTACAAGTGTGTAAATCTAGTCCACTCAGGTATAACAATGTGCCTCGCAATCCAAAAGGAATGGGGGCCATTGTGGTGAAACAAAAGGGATGGAGGCACTTTAATAGGTCATTTGTATTCAGTGACAGTTGGTTTCCAGACATCTTTGCCAATCAGCGAAGAGAATACTCCGGAGTGTTTGCCAGTTAGCGAACTGAGCACATTATGGACTAGTGTGCCATATTTTACCAGACTTTTATTCTTTTCGATGAAGAATATTTTGTTTCTGCTTAAACCTGTTACCCAGTTTCTGTCCTTTTGTCTCAGCTCTGGCCATCTTGACATTTTGTTGTCAGTAGTCGTTATGTTCATACCTCAGAGTTAAAACATAAAAAAACTGAAGAAAATAAAAGAAACAGTCCAAAAGACATCGTCAAAAGAAAATAATGTGATGGCATATGTATGTTTTGCAAGATACTTGGTAAGATTACAGCAAACATTATAAGATGATGAAATGTATATCGGTGAGATATGGGAACTTTTTCACCTCTTTATTACTTCCATTTCCATGTTTATTTGAAATGAGAGACCAAATGTGAATATCCATTGGGATGAGTTTAATAAACATTATGAGCAAATCAGTATTATTTCTTCATTCTCGTATATTGTAAGCTATCTCTTATTATTCAACATCATAGGAAAAACAGAGAAAAAATTGCAAGTTCATAATATGCCATTTGCCAAGAATCCAGGCCAGTTCTAAAAGGTGATCATCATTTTCTAATGCTGCATAAAATCTATGTGCAATCTGAAGATAATCATATTTTGCGCGATGACGGCGGTGACATTTGTGGCTTGCACTTTGATGTATCATCGTCTAGGCTCGGTCTGACAGGCAGTGACAGCTATCTACGGTTTGATCACTTTCTTCATTGTCAGCCCTCGGGGGTATTCGGCTGTTGATTTACATCTCACGTTACCCGCGAAAAACGCGACGTGAGGGGCGGGCAGGGTGGGTGTCTGCGCAGAATTTTTACCATTTTTAATGCCCCACATTGCATCCATTTCCTTTTAACAGTTGTGCAATCAGGAGCACATCTGCCCACTTATCTCTTTGGTTTTGTAGTTGCTCTATCTCCCTAGTCATTGTGTCTGTGCTGCCTGTATCATATGTATGTATGCATACCCTATTCAGAGGTCCTGTGTGTGTGTGTGTGTGTGGGGGGGGGGGTTATGACCTTGAATTATTCTCACTTTTCTTTCTCCCTCCCCTCTCAGGAGATATCAACTAGCATTTTGATTCTAGATGTTTCTGCATTAGGTTTTTGTTCCTTTTTTTTTCTAATTTCTTGCCAACTTCTCTGACGGCATTGATTTTTTCCCTTCCATCCCACCTGTCTGCTGCCCTCAATGTTGTATAATCCATAGTGTTTTTTCCCCTCTCCGTTGTCCTTGTGTCTCATACATTGTATGTACTGATCAGAAATGAATGCTATGTCAGTCACAATTTCTTGAGTTGCAGAAGGAGGGGTTTAGAAATTTTGTCACGCATTGACACGTCTGTGAGTGTGATGGTGCTGCACTGCAGAATGGAATGTGATTCTCCCGAACATTTTGAGGTGCATTCTTAACCCGTTGAGGATGAGTCCCGAGTATGCTCGGGCAAGTGTCTATGAGAAATGCGTGTTGTAGCAAAATCAGCCTGTCCTCAATGGGTTAACCCATTGAAGATGGACTGATTTTGCTGTGACATACATTTCCCATAGACACCTGCTCAAGTATATGCGGGACTCATCTTCAAACAGGTTAATAGGTCTGTTGAATACATCTAATAGTTGTTCAAGGTGTTTCAATTATTACTAGAATAATGTCTGTCACTTTAATCTTACCAGGGAATGGTTGGCCCCATGTTTGATAGCACTTTTTTTTTATTGGGCTATCATTTAGAATTAGCAGCATCAGAATTTTGTAATTCTTGTTAAAGAGCACCTACTGCCTTCACAAGTAGATGATGGTAATACACCAGATTACAACATAGCTTTGCTTTTAATACTGCTGCTGTGTTTATATGCTGTTTTTTTTTCCTTCGTCAGTGTTTCTTTCGAATATTAACTTCCGAAAAGCAATCTCCTTGGAATATTTATTTGATTTACATCTACAATGTGTACCTATTTTCATATTTTTGTTTTCTTACAGTAGATGTGTTCTTCCCAAAACTTAAATCAGTGTATTATGCTGCATGATACATTACCCCTTAATGTAGCATTGTAAAAAAAAAAGAGTTTATGCACATTTAAGCCTCAGTAACCATGGTGATAATGCTGTCTAGTCAGAGCCCATCACTTGATGAACTGAGCTGTGCCTAGTCAACAGAGACGTTGTGGCGAGAGAGGCCCCCACTGAGCAATTTAAGGCAGGCAAGGGAGGGCTTCATGCGTGGCTGCGAGTCAATCGGCAGGTCCGCCTATACTCCCCGCTGTCTCGCGGGACTCATCTCTGGTTAATTTCTTATGCAAGCCAAACTGCAGCTTAGGTTTCTACCCTCACCACTGCATATATCCAGCATTGGTTTTGACCCCAACCCATCTCCCTCCCCCCCCCCTTTCTCAAATGGAGGCATCTTTTTACAATAGTGGGAGCTGCTGTTACGTGGTCAGTGTCATCTACAAACTCTACGTGCCAAATGCTGGCGAGTCGTGGATGATGAAAAAAGCTAATAGTTCACTTGCAAGGAAGTGATTAATGTGGTTGGTGTCTAGCACATTTGATCATTACTGAACCAGTCTAGTAACGCTTCTGATCAGCTATTGCACTCAGCAAGCACACCCCTCTGGAAGCATGATGGAGACTAGTCCAAATTCTATTAGTGCTGCTTGAAAGTCTGTTATTTCTCAGTTATGTATGGCAGAATGAAATATTCATAGACTTGATGGAGTAGTTGAATATGGAGTGTCATACAAGGTTGCCTTCTGTTCTTCTCTCTCTCTCTCTCTCTCTCTCTTCTTTCGCTTTGTCTCTCCTTTTTCTCCATCTCTTTCCCTTCCTCCCTCTCCCTCTATTATAGCTTGCTCTTCATACCAAGAAGCCCTCTTCTACATGTACAAGTACAGTGTACATACTGCCTTTCATGTGTACACATCCACATTATAATGTCATCTGCCAAGTTTAGCCCATTGTCCTTGCTGTGAACCAGAGGAAGGGGGAAAAAAGATAGAAGAAGGGAGTACCATAAAAAAGAAGACAAAAAGAATGCCTCTTGAAGGTGATGCATTAATAGTACCAGCTGCACTTGCACTGTATCCCGGTTGGGAGTCCAAACATTGTTTGCCTTTTGTATCTATACCAAGACAGAAATAGATATAAGGAGAGATAGAGGGAAAGATATAAATATATACATGTATATATATATATATATATATATATATATATATATATATATATATATATTTTAGATTCTTTCAGTGATATTATTTTTATTTTTTCTGATTTTGTGCAGATTTATAGAATCTAACATTTTATTAATCTAATCTTTCTGCAATTTGAAATATAAAGTCAAATTCAGATGTGTCAATGAAATATGATGAAAAGAAGCACTTTCTTCATTTAAAGTTATCCAAAACTAAATGAGTTTTAAATACTGTGTAAGCTGCTATTGTCGTGTACAGATATTTTTGCAAATTAGAAGGTGACAGACACGCACACACACAGTTTACGCACACGCATACACAAGTCACATAATACGCACTTACAAATCACACACAGCACATAACATGCAGCCCCCCCCCCCTCCCACACACACACACACACATACGCATAACTTACTAGTCATACCTACCCCACCAAAGCATAACACCGGAGCAACCACCCCAACCACACAATTCACAGAGCATGGCCGGCGACAATTTGTGCAGCTACGTTTCATTTTGACATCACAAATTGTCGCCATCGAGGTCAAAAATTGGGAACTGAACAAGCATCACAAACTGTTTCCAGACAACAACTTGTGAGGGGGCAACAATTTATGCCGCCAACACCATCATAAATTGTCGGGGGGGGGGGGGGGGGGGGGGGGGGGGGGGGGGGGGGGGGGGGGGGGGGGGGCGACAATTTTTGACGGGGCAACAATTTATGTCGCAACACATGTGCTGACATTTAGGCAGATGGATGGCATATATGAATGTGGCTGAACAGGTGGTCTAGCATTTGTGTGTGTGCTAGGTTTTTTTTTCTTTTTTTTTTTTGGGGGGGGGGGGGGGAATGGTGGAGGAGTATTATGCTTGCCATGTAGAAAACATTAATTGCATGCCAGAACTGTGACCCAAGCTGTAATGGACATCAGTTCAGACACCTCAGTGATGAAATAATATGATGCAAATTTCAGCTGTGTGGCCGCGACACAGTTAATATGTTGTACTACAGTGTACAGGGCTAGCTTGCGATATGAGAAGACTTTAAGCATGCTCTGCTATGATATGACGTTGTCACACTGGTCTTCTAAGTGTTATATCACTATAAAGGGGTTTCCATATCCACATAAATATGAAAACTATTGATTTATTTATGCTGTAGATCTTGTTGGATTTTGAAACATAAAAAAAAAATGTGTAATAGTCAGGGTTGTAAGGTAATGGAGATCTCCAATCTTGATTGCAATGGTGTCTTCAAAAAGTGTTCTTGTTTTGTATTATGAGTGCAGAATCATTGAGAAGATTACATTTTTCTCAATTTGATGGTGACCAATACCTCAACAGTTTTTAAGATGTTTTTAATCTATTTTTTTTTTTTTTTTGCATCCAATCTCTTCATACAATGATAATGATAAATTGTGGTTACCCAGCTGGGCGAGTGATCCATCATATCACTTGCTCACGATGTATAGTATGCTGTTCAAGTTTGTTACAGTTTTGATACTGAAACCTAAGCCATGCTTGTGTGTTCCAATTACATTTTGATTTGCTCAAAAATCTATACAGAGGAATAATTCACGGAACTCTGTGAGCAATATGCATGCCCACACAACTTGTAGAAAAGGTTTTTGACCAGCTCACGCTTTGCTACTGGCAAGGACAGCAATACTAATCCCCAAAGATATCTAATGTCAGAAAGAAAAAATAACTGCAGTGTTTTGATATGGAATGATTGTGTGTGTATGTGTGCGTGTGTGTGTGTGCTCATTTTGTTTTTCTACATCTAGTAGACAGAAACAGTCAACTGATCAGCTCAGTTGTATGTCCCTGGTACGATAGATTTTTAGTAGGAAAAAGTAATAATACTTTTTCCTAGGAAAAAGTACATGTAATAGTACATAGTACTATCTATGTTAGATATGAACGTAGCAAAGTGTGCCAATGAAAGCACAACATATTAACACATTAATGTAGGACTGTGCACTTGCGTAGTTTCAATATTATACCTGTACACCATCTACATCCATCTTTCCTATTCCCCTCTCTTTCTTGCCATGCGTATATAGTTTTATTAAAGGACACGTTCACCTTCATTGACATGTGGGTTGAGTGAACGCAGCAATATTAGTAGAACACATCAGTGAGAGTTTGAGGAAAATAGGACAATCCGTTCAAAAGTTATGAATTTTTTCAGTTTCTGCTCACTCAAGGCTGGATGAAAAGACTACTATAGCTTGTGATGTCACATGTGTACAACGATATAAAGAAAGAATAAAGAAAAATCAACATATTTTCACTTTTCTCGCATAACAAAAATACACCTGACTTCTCTCTTTCAGAAGGCAAAGGGAATGATATTACCCCTAACAAATGTCAGTAACAAGCCGAAGAAATGTGCACTTTATTCAAAAAGTGAAGTTTTGTGAAATTCTCCTTTTATTTTCTTTATATCGTTGTATGCACATGACATCATACACTGTAGTAGTCTTCTCATCCAGTAGTGCCTCCGCAGATACTTTAAAAATTAATAACTTCTGAATGGATTGTCCAATTTTCCCTAAACTTTCACTGATGTATTCTACTAATATTGTTGCATTCACTCAATCCACATATATATGAAGGTGGACTTGTCCTTTAATGTTACCATAGATTTTCTTTTTGATTTGTCCCAGCAGATTACTATTTTTGTCACCATTTTATGATACATTGCCAGCTGAGAGCCAGAAGGGCGCTTTTGCATTCTGAGATTTTGAGCATGAATAGAA
The DNA here is from genome assembly GCF_040938485.1 of Diadema antillarum. Lineage (NCBI taxonomy): Eukaryota > Metazoa > Echinodermata > Echinoidea > Diadematoida > Diadematidae > Diadema > Diadema antillarum. The sequence goes on from NW_027271196.1 coordinate 620,813, forward strand.
ATGAAACAATCAATTTTTATAAAATAAATGGTTTACTTAATCAAAAGTGAGTAGATTTTTGAAGCACTGTCCCAGATATTGCCAGGTAAAAATTGTGCCCGTGTAATTTAGATTTTTACTGAAAATGAAAATACTTCAAAACTGACACCATAATGCACATTTGTAGAGGAAATCAAGATCTACAAAGTGATACCAATAAATAAATACCCCCCCCCCCCATTTGTGATACTTAGTAGTGCCCTTTTAGTTCTCAGCCGATGATATTGCAGTGTTCTCAACAATTTTTATTGTTTTACTTTTAGGAACATCTGCATTAGTTTAGGTGATAGGACTGATAAGAATACTTGTGCATATATATGAATCTTGGCTGATGGATGGTGCTGGTTGTGATATGGCTGCAGAAATATAGAGATCGAATTCAGGTATATCAGCATCATTACACATCATTAAATGGATATATCACTCCAGAGTCATACATTCTAGCTGTGCTTTTGTCAACCAATGAAGTATATATTATGGTGAGGATGGTATACTGTAAAACGAGGAATTTTCGCGTGCACTTTAATTTCGTGAATTTCGCGAGCGCCAAGATTTGCAAAATTAAATTGCACGCGAAAGTTCTTGTTTACACTAATCAAGCATTGAACGCCAGTGGCACTGCGCGAAATTTTCATGCCACGAAAAAGGCTGTCAGCTCCAATTCGCGAAAATTTCATGCCGCGAATATATCATGTGATGTTGGATTTCTTTCTTTCTTTCTTTTTTGAAGAAGGTTTTTTGTTGTTGTTGTCGGGGGGGGGGGGGGGGTTAGAATTGCTCCCCAAATTTATGGAAGGCATGGTATTTCATGTAATTCTGTCTTTGTAATGCTCAGTTTCCCCAGAAATTGATGATGATGATAAAAATGATAGTAGACATCACCATAATAATCATTGTGACTACAATGATATCAGTTACATTGATCATAGTGACGATGATGACAATAATGCCAATTATACAACACCTAAAGAGAATGTAGCCATCTGATTGGTTGATTGCCCATCACGTGACTTTTAGTCAAAAGTTCCATTGCACGCTGTGGCTGTCAGTTGTGTAATTTTGTTTGAGCAAAAAATGGATAGTGCATGACTGTCACCCATTTGCATTGACTCCCGTGTTAAACTCCCGGTTGACCTGAAGTTTTTGTTCCATCGCACGGCTCTGATGTCACAATAAACAAACTTTTGCCGCGCGCACTCAGCAATTACAAGCTCGTGCTTTTGTCACTCATTTTTGTAAACAACTTCAACAGATGGGCTTCGCGTGTACCGGTGTACGTACGTACATGGTGACTGGGACTGTGTGGCTACTCATTTGTCCTTCATGGAAAATGGTTGCAATTTCTGTGCTAAATTCAAGAATCTGTGTAGACCATATCCGTTGACTTTCAAGGTGTTGTATAAAACAAATTGTGTATGGTGGAGTAGAATAGAGCGCCTCTATCTTTCACCTCGTGCCAAAGCCCCCGTTCCACTATCACGATTTGGATCCCAATCTGTCCCGATCTAGCAGATCGGGAGAGAGCGGCAAAAGCGTACGGGGATTGGAAGCATCGTAGCAGCAGCATGTGGAGGTCGGGGTTGGAGCGGGCATTTTTTCAGATCGGGAAGAAATTTTGAACCGGTTCAAAATTTCTTCCCGATCTCCCCGATCAAAATTGACATATTTCTAATCATACGGCAAGCGGGGAGAGCGTAGTGACAGCGTAAACGCAGCGGGGAGAGCGTAGTGACAGCGTAAACGCAGTGGGATGAGCGTAACAAGGTCTTTCTGAGCGTAGTAACATCGGCACAAGAACGGGAAGTAATTTTAGCTGTAATTTTCAAAGAAGAAGAAGAGATGAAGAAAAAGAAGAGAAGAAAGCAGCGAAGCAGCTACCCAAAAGGCTAAGAAAGAGAGACTGCGCGTGATGCTGAAAGAGGAGGAAGAGGACATAGCAGAATTTTGAAGAATATGAAATCATCTATGAAAACTGGAGGAAGACGGACTATAAAAGCAACGACATCAAGAAAAAGCCTTGGAAAATCAGCACATCTTTGTTTATACAATGCATTGCTGCAAAAGAACCGTGAGTTGAGGAGCCTCTTCGAGGTCCACAGTATATTTCTTCGGTTCTGCATGCTAATAAATTGACTGACTGCAGACCGACAGTCGAATCGGGGTACATCGGGGCACATCGGGCACTTTTCAGCTCTCTGAACGGGGTAACAGCGTGATAAGATCGTATAGATCGTTCAGAGCGTAGATACAGCGTGCATCGATCGGATAACATCGGCAACATCGCACTAACAGCGTAGCTACATCGTTCTAAAGCGTACCGGCAGCGGCAGAGATCGTAATGTCTCATTCCCGATCTTCATAGTAAGAGCGTAGCAAGCACTTGGTAGTCGTAACTGCAGCGTACTTAGAGCGTTCTAACATCGTACTGTGTCCAGATCGGCTCAGGTTTTACCCGATCCTTCCCGACCTGAGAAAATTGTCAAATCGCAGCGAGAACGGCATAGTGGAATGAGGGCTTAAATCTTGTACCATCGCACTCATGACCGACCATTCACTATTTATATACTATTCTATATTAGGTGTAATATCATTCATACTAATGATTGTCACATTCTTGCCCTTATTAAAGGACAAGTTCACCTTCATAGACATGTGGGTTGAGTGAATGCAGCAATATTAGTAGAACACATCAGTGAGAGTTTGAGGAAAATCCGACAATCCATTTAAAAGTTATGAATTTTTAAAGTTTCTGCTCAGTCATGGCTGGATGAGAAGACTACTATAGCTTGTGATGTCACATGAGTACAACGGTATAAAGAAAGTATAAAGAAAATTTACCTTATTTTTACTTTTCTCACATAACCAAAGAACACTAGACTTCTCTCTTTCAGAAGGCAAGGGGAATAATATTATCGTTAACATACATCAGTAACAAGTCCAAGAAATGTGCACTTTATTCAAAAAGTAAAATTTTGTGAAATTCTCTTTTTATTTTCGTTATATCGTTGTACGCATGTGACATCACACACCGTAGTAGTCTTCTCATCCAGCAGTAATTGCGCAGATACTTAAAAAATTCATAACTTTTGAACGGATTGTCGGATTTTCCTCAAACTTTCACTAATGTGTTCTACTAATATTGTTGCAGTCACATGTACATGAAGGTGAACTTGTCCTTTAACATCAATATCATGATGTCTGTGTCCATCAGGGTACATTGTAGGCAACACACATCACGACATGTTCACAATGCTTGTCTTGATTTACTTCAATGTCTAACACTGCCCAGCAAGCTTCTCCTCAACCCACACACTCATCAAGACATTACATACCAATGACTTTAATGACTCCCAGCTATTGACACAATACTAAGTGACTCGGCACAACCATTTCCCCGTGACATTTAAGGCGAGCGACTCTGCGACGCACGCCGGTTCCAGCAAGAAAACAAAGAAGAAAAACAGTTTCAGGAGAGTGAGAAATGTCAGCCTCAATGTATCACCTTGAATTCCGCATCAAGCAGCCATGAAAATTGCATCGATGTAAATTACATTACAATTTGTCAACTGTCACTTACCATAACACCAACAAAACAGTGTGCACTATCTTGATAATAAAGCAGAATCTCTCTTTATAGGAATAACAGAAAAGCATTAATTTTTTTTTATTCAGATCAACAAAGTGGGAATACCAGTAGACTTATTTGCCATGCAAAAAAATAAGACCAAACAAATAAATAAAGCACATTGTTATTGTAAAAGGATTTTTAAAAATGCATGGATCTTGACAACTTTCCATATCATCACAGAGTTAAAGTTGTTTATTTCTTGGCACATTTTTGATTCCCTTTGCTATTCTAGGAGGGTCGATCAATAGGTGTTTGGATTATATTACTGACCAACCGTAGAAACAAACAAGTACAGTGTGCTGGAAATAGCATCATCTCCTCTGTCTTTAGGATAAAATAGCAAACTAGTGAATTGGTACACACAAGATTCACACAGCACAGGTGAGAAGAGGGACTTCAATAAATGTTATTAAATTCTGTCCATATGTATCAAAGGCACAAAGCAACATGCACAGGCCATTGTATAAGTGTTATGCCAAATAAGCACTGTGCCATGGCTGTAACCTGTCGAAATCCAATCAATGGGAAGGGTCGTCTTTGCAGTGGCGGTCGGCTGACCCAAATACATCTGACGTCCGTGATCGAGGCATTTAGACATCGCAGGCAATTGTGTTAGGATTGATGCCGAGTGGGTGAGTGTGCATCATATGTGAACGAAGGTCATCAAAAACAAATGAAGAGTCAGTGGATAACTGGGGGCAGGATGGGAGGGGAGGGGAGGGGAGGGGGGTTGGGGAGGGGGTGGATGAGGGAGGGTAGTGTCCCAGAGATGGAAGACGAAAACATGGTGTGCTCAGCCGCAGCAAATTTGCATGTATTGTCTCCTGTCGGGTCTCTCCATACCCCCAGGGGGTGTATACAGGATTGGTGGATTGGGGAGGAGGGAGATAGGGTGGGGGAGGGAGATGGGATGAGAGAAGGGAAAAGGAGGAAGGGGGAGGTGGCTGTGGGAGGAGACATACTATTTAAAGCTTCATTCGTGTCAGTGCAAATTCATTCCATTGCCATAGGTTACATCAGCAACCTGTGATAGCAAAGTGAAGATGGATTCAAGATTGATACCGTAGGTAAAAATATACTCTCCAGAGTGATGTTATGGTGCTGAATGCTTTTTTGTCCCCCTCCCCCACCGCAGATATGAAAAAAAAGACAACCTTCAAACTCTTCTGAGTGTTGAGAAAGAATATTTGTGACCTGCCACAACAAAAGGATCCGAAAGTCGCTGATTGCCGAGCCGAGAAATCGAGTTTGATGTCAGACCATCATAAATCGGTCAAAACGAACAAATTTTTGTTTTGGGCATTATGTTGTAGTCTAGTGTTTCGTCTGGAATCATCTGCCAAAATTTCGCAGCTAAATGATCAAAGGAAAGGCAAGAAACTAGCATTCTTCTTGGCCATGAGTTTCCGACTTTCAACTGAACAGAAACGTGTCCGTATATTTGGATTTAGTGCCGCAGATAGACTCAGCCCCTAGCAACAAGGGAGTGATCTTATTGGTCACTCGGTGGCATCCTGGTTACTGATTGGTCGTGTGTAGACCGCTGGTGCTAAGCTTGAGTAAACATTGCGGAGGTTGCTATGAACGGACCTTTCGTTGTCAAGAGGTGAAAACTGTCTTACCTCCCCTTGATCAGGGTTGCGTCGGAAAAAAACAAACAACAACTTTGAAGGCGGTTTTCTCGAAATGCTGATTTTCTGCACCACTCAACATGCTCTTATAAAATCATCAATATCTTCTCTACTGTGTTCTTTTGTGAGTCATGTTATATATGAAATTAAACCAGAAGAGTAAGGAAATACTGTCATTTCATTTTCAGAAAATTGACATCCCTCGACTTTCGGATCCTTTTGTTGTAGCGGGTCACATTTGTATTGTAAATGAATGGGTCTTCCTTCATGCTGTCAGTGATGACCTTGACTGTTAGTGTCATGTCTGCCATATGATTTTGCCATGTCAAGCTGTAGTGATGTCATTTCCATTCATCACAAGATCACAAGATTGCAAACATTCCCCAAACTCCTTTATAATAGCTATGAAACATATATATTTCGAATCCACACTCTAGCTCTGAGCAGGTATTACTTTTGCCTCTAAACCTACTTTGTGATGTTCAAATGTGGATGGAAGCGTGCTCAAATATTTTTTTATAATTGACAACTATTCAAAATTGTATAATGTATCATTCTCTGTGCAAATTTCTGTTTTCAAAGTTTCAATTTCTGTAATTTTGTAAGCACCCAAAGTCTTGAGGGAAGAGTGTACTAAACATAAATTAAATCGTATTGTATGGTTGTATTGTATTGAACTGTGTGGTGAAACCATTCCAAAACAGTCTCATAGCAAGAATTCCCAGTTTTCTTCTACCACAGAGGTGACATAATGGTTGTAAATGTGCAATATATTGATAATTTTGGGATATATGCACCATTGTTTGTAATTTTGTTTCTCTCACGCTAGCTGTACTAGTAGCAGCTCTTTTCTAAAAGGGTTTGTGCAACAATGAAGGCTCCTCAATAGAAAGAGAGGATCCCTTCAATTCCCAAGGTCAGAATAAGGCAATCATTTCGAAAAATTCATGTCCATGAAACTCCCTTTTTTGCCTTTCATGTTTCCATAGCCGAGGAAAGAACTACCCCACTTTATATTAACTTCTGAAGCACTCGTCACTTAACTGCAATGCACACATGCCTTATAATTGGGGTGATTATTTGTTTTTGTTTTTAAGAGAGAGTATTGTAACATGAGCCAGTCTTGTGCATACACTCACACATTGAAAAGCGTAGCTTGTATGCAGAGCAAATGTTTGAAGAGATTTTGAAATGTGCACCTAGCGCAGCATTGTATACAAAGTTGAGACAACTGCCTTCCATGTGGGAGGAAATGGCAAAAACAAATAAAATAGAAAAGTCAAATTAGATCATGAAAGGTAAATCTGTTGCCCATGTTTATAAAATCTTTAATAAAAAGTCCTACTTATTTGTCTTTTTTTTTGGTTGTTCCAAAAAACATTGGGTCTGCAGCCATCTAGGATTTTGTTTAGCAGGAAGTTATACAATTTCAAAAAACAAAGTCAAAAGTTTAAGCCCATATAGACAGTTTGTAGGTGGCACTGCAAGATATCTCAACATGGGCACTAGAGGGAGGTCTCACGCAGATTATGCCGCATGGTAGCTGCACCGTTACTGCACTGTCCCCACAGATCTACCCCGGCCCGTCCCTAAGAGTTTGTGCAATGAATGGCTCGATGCTCCTAGATGAAGCTGAACACATACACTGTATCCCATATTTCACGTATGATCCACCCCCCCCCCAAATAAAATTGGAAAAATGTCGTAGACAAATTTATTGCATGGTCTGAGGCAGAAGACAATGGGGTATTACTAAGAATCATGTATGAAGTTAAGGCAAATGCACTTTCATTTTGCCATTTCTGTCATTTTTAATCTAGGGTTACTTATGAGAATAGCATGGTCGTGTTCTCAATCAAGTGCTGAAAATCATTTTGTGTACACGAGTGTACGTGCAATGCACATTTCAAAGCGATGAATGCTTGGGTTTGTGGTCCTAGAATTCTCTCATGAGATGTATACAAACCTGGGCTTACTGTTTAACCATGCTGAATCAAGTGTTGTTAGGTGGCATACAAATATTAGTTTTTTCATGTAGTCTTCTTGAAACAGCAATTACTTGTTAGTGCTAGAAAAATCATTTCACGTGCTCATTTTGGGGATTTCCAGACATTCATTTTTATGCCACAAAGATATACAGCTTTGGGATCATTGATACAAGTATAATTGTATCTGTGTAAGAATACACACAGCCAAACAATCTTGACTGAAGTCAATCATTACTGATGAGCGTATGCTTTGATGCACATACTGGTATTCCAAATGTATTTGCTTGCTGGTGGTGTTCAAAGTTTTCCAGTGCCACCTTAGTGGGCAGTGAATGTATCGCATTGTCTTTCCTATCCCATTCTATGACTGTGGGTAGCCAAAAACAAGGTCATTATGTGGTGTGATTACTTTATTTTTAGGCATTAATCATCAGAGGGGTAATTCTGAATATCGTGTTAGGGTTATTTTCTTTTCTTATGTCGGACAAGTTCTATTCCATAGCACTATCCTTACATGGTATGAATGAAAGCAATGTTGTTGGTCATATCAAGTGGCATGCTGCCCTCTATTGGCCAGAGGTAGGTAACTCTCCAGGTGTGGAGCTTCCTAGATTGTGATCCCTTTGTTGTTGTAGGTTCATCTTGTGATTAAATCATGGCTATGGAAAAAAGTGACAGGTCTGATTTTCAAAGGAAAAGTAGTATTTCAGTATATGGTCAGTTTAGCATGGCCAGTATAGCATGTACAACTGTGTAAATTACCCGTAGCAAGATGCTAATTGTGAAGTTATAAATTTGTGAATTACCACTGATAAGATTATAATGAATGTAGGAAGTATGGCTGAAGAGGGGTCTCAGTCATAGATCCTTGATCACTGCTCAAAATTTGTTATGCCTTGACATTTCCTTGACTCTTACTTTAGTTGAACAAATGGAAGTAAGCATACATACTACAGATCCTGTTTGAACCATGAAGTACGTGTGTATGTTTTGTTGATCATCTTTTGAATCCTTATTCTACTTACTCTACATATTCATCGGATCACTTTCTTGGCTGATCAGCATAAATATCTTGAGTGCTTTCTTCACTGATTGACATGGCTGACTTGGAAGTATCGTCATCCTTGCCTAACTCGAATCTGTTTGAAGTGCCAAAATAACTTCAACTTAGAGAAAGATTTGACTTTTGAGGGATTAAAATCAATAGAATATAAAGAGAAGAGGCCTTGGAAAGACCTTGAACTTCGTTGATTATTCGACTTATGCGAGGTCAACTTACAAATATAGGTGGTTGACTGTAATTGCCAATGAAAGAAAAATTATCTGATCCTCTATTTACCCGTTGAGGACGGGCTGATTTCACTACAACACAAATTTCCCATAGACACTTGCCCAAGTATACTCACAGGACTCGTCTTCAACAGGTTAATACTCCCTTATGTGTTACCATGGCCTTCTCTATTGGTCTGAGGCACATCATAATGGTCGAGTGGAATGCAGAGATGCCAACTTTTTGCATTAATTCCTTTTTCTTTTTGGCGAAAAACACTCCAAGCCTTATAGAAAATACTGTTTTTCCCAAATTTAACTTGTATAATATGTCTATCGCAAGAAAGGTTAAAATACTGTTTTGGCAACATAAATTCTCTTTTTTTGCCCTCAAAATGCTGCAAGGCTGTTTTACAAAGTTGGCATCCCTGGGAATGGCTAACCTAGGTCAGATTTGGAACAATTGACTGAATGCTGATGAAAAAGCATGACAAGTATATAACTGAATGCCAGGGCATGTAAAAAGAGTTATTAAAGGTCATGTTTACTTTTTGGAGCAGTGATTTAAAAAAATGTGTAAGATATCACTTTTGATGCATATGTGTAGATCAGTTGTATCACAAAACATCCTACCATATAAAATTTTTGCAATAAAGTCTAAAATATAAGGAGATATCACTATTTTCCTCATTAAACCATAACTGTAGATGGTTTAGTCTGGAAACATTTTTATTTTAACTGTTGTTCACTTAACAATACTTAACATTGATTATACCGGTTCAAATTTTTACATTGGTTGTTTCTATCCTTAACTCACATTTCAGAACTATTTTGAAGCACTAATGCTGGGTTTTTGTTTCATCTGCAAATTGTAAATCATGCCTTTAAAGCTTGATGCATGCTGTTTCCATCAGTGCTTGAGCAACACTCAATCTTGCCTGTAGTGCCTAAGTTGGAGGGCGCCACCTGCTGGTAGTTCCAGTGCAACCATCTGCCCCATCTCTTTTCTCTCTTCCTCTGTCTATCTGCAGTCTCCATGTCTGTCTCTTCCTGTCCCTCCTTCTACCCTACTCCCCCCCCCAACAATCCAAACTGCTTTCCACCACCTTGTGATTATTCTTGACAATTGCACCTGTCTGACAGATTGTTTGTCTTCCTGCGAGCCGATTTCTGACCGAAAAAACAGGGCGGCGTTGCCTGCCCGGCAAAACTGGCTGACAGATATTAGCTCGCAGGCAAAATCCCCATCTCTGGGGCTGCCCTGGGCGTGCAATGCTAGGAAGTGAGAGGTACAGGACCACGGGGTCTGTTGTTGAAATTTGTTCCAGGGGGAGCGGGGCGAAAGGTTAAAGAGATTCTGCTGAATGACGGAGGTCACACATGAAGTCAAAACAGTCTATCCCTTTGCCTTTATTTTCAGCTCCGAGTGGTGGTTGACTTTGAATTTGAGATGTTGATTTGTTTGCTTGTGATGGGAAGTCGTGAAGTGGGGGTAGGGTTACACTTGGCAGAGAAGATCACAAAGCAAACGACTGTAAGTTTGTGATTAAGTTTTCATAAAATATATTGCACTGAAATAAAGAAATACAAATTGTGGTCTCAAAGTTTTGTGGCATTTGAGTAAAAATTGTACATTCTTAAAGGGGAATTACAGCTCAATCTGAAAAGAAAGAGTGAAAAATTCGTAAGTGCACAACCATTAGAATTTGATCAAAAGGGGATAAAAATTAGGGAAGTTATGAAATTGAAAAGTTTTTATGATTTTGCAAAAACGGTTCTCGGACAGTTTATTTGACTGTGCAAATGAATCAGCTGATCATACCATCACGTCATAGATTTCTGTTGATCGTGTTAAAAACCTGAGTAAAAATGAATCTTTCTGCTTGAAAAGAATGAAAAATAATGTTATTCCTGGTTGCATAACTTCAGAATAATGTTCAGTTAGATAGACTATGGCATGATATACAGTAGCTGCATTTAAACTAGAAAAATAAAAAGTTAAAATTTTGTGTATAAAATACAGAGCATGTTGTAAGGTGATGACTTCATCAACCCGCTATTTGCATGTTCATATTTACTGTTTAAGAATTGTTGTGAAAATCACTGAAACTCCACAATTGCTTAACTTTTTGTTAATTCAATTCTGGTCATTTTTTGTGTTTATCAAGTTTACTCTTTCTTATCAGGCTAACTTTTAACTGGTCTGGAATTTCCCTTTAGATTCAAGAAAAAAAAATGTCTTCACTGGCACTGGTGTCAGTTATTCTATTATCATCATTCCAAGTACATATTGGTAATACTGATCTCCAAAGTTTCCTGTTTGCTATCAAATGATATTTTAGAACCTGTACTATGCTTGACTTAAAGTGCCATTTTGTTGTATAATGCAGTGATAATGGCCATTCTTCTAGCAGGAAATATAGAACAATTTCATAACAGCTATATTTGTCAGAGTTTTGCTTTGTTTCATTTTTAATTTATAATAAATGTTGTTGAGAATTAAAAGTTTATCTGCATGTCATAGTCATGCATAGTATACAAAATGTCACACAGAAAACTTTCCTCAGCGATTGGGGGAAAGATTGATACATAGATAAAACTATTAAAATTAAACATCACCCAACCATTATTCTCAAGAAGAAAGATTCCCTCACACCTTCTGGAGTATACATGCAGATGAAGAAAGTCCACGGAAGTGGACAAAAGCTGTAAAGCCAGTCAAATATGAAGGTTGACAGAAGCTTAATTTTGCTGTGGTATATAAAATATATTTTGTGAAATATAATGAAAACTGGAGTCATAATTGTACTGTGTGATAAGCACCATCAAGAGTACCTCTTTGTCCCTTTTTTATTTTTAGTCATGTTTGTGCAAAGATAAATGTCACTTACATCATTTCAAGATGCAGTACGTGCCGTAGTGCAAGCTTTGTGGATCTTCTATTGATCTGTGAGTTAAGATCTGAGAGAGCAACCCTACCATTACCGATCCAAAACGTGCATTAGAGGGGGTTTTTGCGTAGCTTACCTGTCTTGCCTTTGCCAGTGCTGTTGTCCATTTGATATGGAGCCACATGTGTATTTATATGTGTTTGACATTTTCAGCTTCTCTGCTCTTGCAATCGAGGCTTTCCCAAAATACATATTTCTGATTGATTTAAGCCTTTTTTCTTTTTTACTCGAGTAATTCCAGCCCGTGTAGCCGTGTACTTTTTTTAAAGCCTATTGAATGACAGGACCTGACGTAAATTGTACATCAGATGAAGCATTCCAATCAGCAAATCCACACAACATTTTCTCTAATAGTCCATTGTAAGAGATTTCAAAGCTGATTGAAAAAAACAAAAACAAACACACAACAAATCAAGATACCTCAGCATTTATATAATACATTTTTATTGAAAATACTTCTGCCTATCAAGACTTATTGAGCATACGACTGAAATAAACTGCTGTAATGTCTGAGACAAATCAATTTAAAGCTTGGCTGTGTCAGGTATACTTAACGTGTTGAAGACTAGTCTGGAATATACTCGGGTGGTTGTCTATGGGAACTGTGCATTACTGCGAAATCAGTGCATCCTCAGTGAGTTAATTCTTCATGTGCATGGTTTCTTTTCTTCTTCACAGGTAGATTATTTGCAGCAGGCAGTGTAAAGTGAGACAGCAGAATTCATTTTGATTAACACTGTTTGTGCCAAACGCTTTACTTAATCTTACCAAGATTTTTTGTGAGCATTTAGTACTTTAATCGATCAAAATTTGACCTAGTTGTAATATACATAAGCAGGCCCGGTAGTGCAGGAAGTGCTAATGTCTGTGTCACACTGTTCCCTTTTCAACTGAGATTGCAGCAAAATTCATGCAAATTTCCAACTTACAATGTAGCACACGTTTTAGGAGAAAAATGAGTGATGTGTGAGGTGAAAAACTTGCTTTTTCATCATGCAGGTCTGTCCTACATTAATTTTGATATCATTGCTACATTCAGTTAATTTTGTCTGTCTCATTCAATTGCACGTGGTATTGGAATTTCCATTCATTCTGTGACATTATTATAGTTAGTAGAGGAGTATCTTTGGGAACTTGTACCCCTTTCAGTAACTTGTGCATTTTTTGCCAGTTCCTGGCCCAAACTAAATTGGCCCGCGCCAAGCAATAAAAATTGTTCTTACCAAGTACAGCAGAGCCACGCTACTTTTACGATGATCCATTCACGAACTCGGCCACGTAAAGGATAACTTCCATGGTAACTGAATGCACGCTCCGGCTGAGGCACGACCTGGTAATTTTGACCTTTGACCATGCAAGTAATTTTGGCCCGAGCCTGGCGCTGCTACCAGTCATAAACTCTTTGATCGTCGCCAGGCTCGAGCCTTGCCCGCACCTGGTACTAGGCTGAAGCAGCGCCAAAATAGTCCGCGCCTGGCCGGGCCACTTTGGCCCGACCCATTCATAAACTAGAAATTTTACGTCTTAGCTCAGAACAGCAGGAAGGTTACTGAAAGGGGTGAAGAGTCTCCTAGACCCCGTTTACAGTGCGGGGCTGGGTCGAGCTGCGGCCGAGCCCAGCCTCAATTGCGGGGCCGAGCCCCGAAATTTTGTGCGTTTACACTGCCGGGCTCGGGCCCCGCGGTAATTCAAACCTTTCAATATTTTGTCGTAGTGGCACTCTGCTTGTAAACAAACGCAATTTGGTATAGTCTTGTTTTCACATCCTTTGCCCACTGGATTCCGTGGCGACGAAGTCACCGTTCGGGCAAAGGCCTTTGCCGAAGGAAAAAATCCTTTGCAGGACAAAACCACCCTAAACTATACTAGTTTTCGACATTGAGGGGGTTAATATCCTGAACAGCGAAATAGTACAGGGAGAGGGTTTGGAAGCCAGACTAAAATTGGCCACGCATTTGGCCCAGTTTGCGTTTACACTGAGAAAAGGCCGGGCTGGGCCGCGGCCGAGACCACATCCAGAGCTTGGCCAAATGCGAGGCCAATTTTGGCCTCGCATTTGGCCTTTTGCGTGTTTACACTGAAATGAAGGTGAGCTCGGCCGCGGCTCGTCCAAGGCCGAGTCTCGCACTGTAAACGGGGTCTTATTGAATCACTCAGTCCTAATCACCTTTGGACTAAAGAGGTGAACTTTTATCCTCAAATTTACATTGCTGACTTTACGTTGATGTTTCAATGAGAGCGAAAGTGCAGTCAAATGTGGCACTCCATATTCAAATTCAAATCAATTCATTTCGATTCATTTATTGAGCTGCAAGACATGGAATCATCAGCTCAACCAGTTTGTGTAGTGAGATTGTGACTGAAAAAAAAAAAAGAACAACAACACACACACACACACAAACACACTCACACAAAATGTCTTAACCCATTCCATACTGAATTCTGAAATCCTCATAGACTAAATACGTAGGCCACCAGGTTCCCGTAGAAAATGGGTAAGAGTGCCACAGATTTCTTTTTATGTCCGATTTTCATGAAACTTAACCTGTTCCATACTAAATTCTGAAATGCCCATAGCCATCACAGCAGGCCACCAGGTTCCCGTGCGGAACGGGATAATGATCATACTATTCTATTTATTTGACTTAGCATGAATGCGGAGTGGCATTGCATTTTACTGAACGTGACTTTTCAGAAATTTTCAAGGACTTTTGCCTTGGTGTATCCGTTTAACCTGTTGAGGACGAGCTGATTTTGTCATAACACACGTTTTCAATAGACACCTACCTGAGTATAGTTGGGACTAGTCTTCAACAGGTTAATCTTACCCAGTCTGAAATGGGTACCGTAAAAGAGATATTTCCTTTCTTCCCATGAGAGGAACGATAGGAATGTCCTCTGAAAAGTAACCCACTTTTGCTAATAGTCTATGTGAAACAGACCCGGGTTGGTTGTCCCTCTGTCTTGGCACTGATTCTCTCCGGTGGTGTTGTTGCTGTTGTTTTTATTTTTTGTTGTTATTGCACATTTAAATATATCATTTGGGGATGGGTTTTGTCTGTAAAATGTTTTCTGACATACTGATAGTCACCTATTTGAGCTGCCGAAGCTAGTTTCTTTTTGTTGCTGTTTTGATGTGGGGGAGTGATATTTGGTCATGACAGAGTTTGGACCCCAGGAGCTAAAGATGGGTGGAGTGAATGTGAGATACGATGTATCTGTGTGTATTTGACTTTTGTTACAAGGTTCACTGCGCTGCATGCTACATACGCTGTAAGTTGATGCACATCTAACACTGTTTCATGGACATACGTGAAGACCAAGTCTTACGCCAGTTCTGCTCCAGTTTTGCTGAGTCCCAAGGAGTTGGGCTGCGTGTCTGAGTCCAGTGGAGGCTGAAAGCAACTCTTGACTTTTTGTAACAAGGAAGTTTGACCACGAGGGAGCCCCAGCAGTTTGTTTGGCACTGGACACCAGAAGCCAAGAGGGCATTTGAGGAGAGTGAATACTGTACCCAAAAAGGATTAACTGGGGTTTGCGATTTGACATATTACGAGAGGTTAGCCATGAACTTACTACTGGGTGTTATATGTGCATATACCCACTACTAATGTCATATTTTTCATTGGACTTGCTTAACCTGTTGAAGAGGAATCCCAAGAATACTCGGGCAGACTGTCTATTGTAAATGCGTGTTAAAGCAAACTCAATCTGTCCTCAATGGGTTTAACCATAAGTAACATCGAGTTGATTTGTCTCAAAAGTGATCGCACCCATAGTTAAATACTTTTTCTTTGATAGTTTTGGTAATGAGAAGACATTTTTCAAGGAAACCACTTCAGATTTTGCACTAAATGATAGATCATGTAAATTCTTGATAATGCGTTCTAGCGAAACAACAGCAGTAGTGTAACTTATGTTGTGTGCACAATTGCTGTACATGTGACATATTTTGCTGGTGTATATGCAGACTCTGAGATTATTTTCCCGCCCAAGCTGAAATGACGAGAGTTTGTCTCTAGTCTGTATCTAATTCCTAGCCCTGAACTCTTTCTGTGCCACTGTATAGTAACTGCCTGTGTGCCACATCATTTTTGTGACTGCAGCGCGTGAGTGCTGTGTATCAAAACATTCATTGTTTCAAAGCCAGTAGCTTTTCACAGAAGTGTTTTTGCTTTAAATGCAGTGCAGCAAAGCTGTAGAGAAATCGCGAGCTTTGCTGTGATGTGAATTTTATGCAGAGCTGTGGCTACGATGCTTTAAAGGGGAAGGCTAGTAATCACTGATCAGTGGGAATCAGTGGAAATGCTGGGAGATGATTGTTCCAATCCCTATGGGATTCATTCAAGAGTTCATTGTATATCTATTGTTGTGTGAAAATGATTTGCTTCAGAATGGTCTCATATTCAAGTAATGTGCAGTTTAATGCTTCCAGGTTAGCGTCCCTGGTCAGTGACGGAGCATTAATCTGAACATTACTTGAATATGAGACCGTTCTGAAGCAAATCATTTTCACACAACAATAGATATACAATGAACTCTTGAATGAATCCCATAAGGATTGGAACAATCATCTCCCAGCATTTCCACTGATTCCCACAGATCAATTGCTAGCCTTCCCCTTTAAAGGACAAGTTCACCTTCATAGACATGTGCGTTGAGTGAATGCAGCAATATTAGCAGAACACATCATTGAGAGTTTGAGGAAAATCAGACAATCCATTTAAAAGTTATAAATTTTGAAGTTTCTGCTCACTCAAGGCTAGATGAGAAGATTACTATAGCTTGTGATGTCACATGAGTACAACGATATAAAGAAAGAAGTAAAGAAAATTCAACATATTTTCACTTTTCTCGCATAACAAAAGAACACTTGACTTCTCTCTTTCAGAAGGCAGGGGGAATAATATTACCCTAAACATATGTCAGTTACAAGTTGAAGAAATGTGCACTTTATTCAAAAAGTAAAGTTTTGTGAAATTCTCTTTTTATTTTCTTTATATGGTTGTACGCATATATATGACATCATACACTGTAGTACTGTAAAAGTGGTTTCTTTCGCGTACAGAAACTTTCACGGTTTCCATCGGTGTGGACTTTTTCGCATGTGTTTAAATTCGCAGTCGGTAATGATAACATTGTACGAGCGACGAGTTCAAAACATTTTCGCGCGATGTTAAATTCGCTGTTCAACTTCAAAGCGCGAAAATCGTGAAAATAAAACCACCGCAAAAGAAACCACATTTACAGTAGTCTTCTCATCCAGCAGTGACTACGCAGATACCGGTACTTTAAGAATTCATAACATTTGAATGGATTGTCCGATTTTCCCCAAACTTTCACTGATGTGTTCTACTAATATATTGCTGCATTCACTCAATCCACATGTATATGAAGGTGGACTTGTCCTTTAAGTATTAGATACTACAGTGTATGTAGCACATTGCGATTTTTCAATTTGTTTATGTGTGGCTGTGCATTTGAGAAAAACGTGCAAAGTTTTTATAGCTGCCACCTGAGACGAGTGTGGAAATGTGGCACACAGAGAGTTGATGTGCATTGTTCGCTGATTGGTGCATTTGCTTGAGTGCTTTTGTGGCGTATTGACACAAGTATCTGGAAACTTTATTGTCAATGACGCACATTTCTACATGCGGGTGGACTTGCTAACTAAAATCGTTGGGTCAAGTTTTGAGGAATTAAATGAAGGCTGAAGTGAAAGCGCAGCAAGTTACAGTTTACAATTTGTATGTCTGACCACATATGGGGTGATGTATCAAGTTTTTGAAATATAGTAGAGTATGCCAAGGTCTTAGAGATTGTGTTAATTTTTTCCCCTGATTTGGAGGGAGACTATATGCTCGTTAAAAAGTACCGCTTATGTGTATGCTCTTGTGCGTAATCACTGCCTTTAAATTTTTCTTTGGTGCAACTTGGCAAGAAAATTGATGCTCCTCCTCCATGAATAGGCCACATCACTCAAGCTCTTGCCAGCTACTCCACTCATTCACGGTGATGCATGTGTTGCCATGGCAACTGTTTCAAGCCCAAAGTGAGAGTGGGTTAAGCTCCAGTGGATCCCGATTTGAAAGTTCACCCGAAAACAAGGCCATACGCCAAGCCGTACTGTTTGTCAACCTTGTATCAATTCCCTCGCCGAACCGTAAGGAGCTAGCGGCGTGTTGTATCGTGTAGATAATGCTCGGCCCACGCCTCATCTACCCTGCTGCTTTTGTCACCACAATATTTTCTCTAGTGACATCGCCTCTCGACAAACAAATTTCGACCGCAGCTCGCGCTAATCAAAGGTACGCCACAGTGTATCTCGTTCGCTTCCATTCGGGAACGGCAACATAAAATGTCGAATTGCACAATCCTTGATTCATTCCGCTGAAAAAGGAAACCGGCCAAAGCTTGACATTTTCATCATTGGGAATACAAACATGTGCCGCACCTTGGCATGTCTTTCCATCCCAGCAATGTACAGGAAATGCAGTAGCCATGTTTTTGTATTCTTAGAGAGATATTGGAGTTAGGATTGTGACTTTCAAGCAGCATCTTCGTTTTGCGCTGAGCATCTGATCCAAATCCGTTGAGACATCCACTTTTCCTGCTGTGTGGTTTTCCTTGGCAGGAGTGCACTGACAAAAGGCCATCTTACCTCAAAAACTGATTTCTCAGTGGTCAAGAAATACCAGTGCCAAGCGTAAGTATAACAAGAAACAGAGAGAGAGAGAGAAAGAGAGAGAAAGAAAGAGAGAGAGAGAGGGAGCGCTTGAGAGGGAGAAATATATATGATAAGAAAGAGAGAGAAAATACATCATGGTGATTACAGAGGTACATATCGGAACATCGTACTCTGTGTCCACTCAACCGAGAGCTGATTGCCGTTTTGTTAGATCGGTGCCAGCTATACGAGTCTGACATTTCTCGTCCACTTTGCGTGGAACCCAGCATGGGAGCTACCCCAAGCCGCAGACTTCAAATGGTGGTGATGCCGCGGATGGTGGAGATGTAGCCATACATGCAGCGCAGAGGCGAAAATTAATATGAGTGAATTAATGTTATGCGATGAAGCAGACGAAATTGTTCTTCCATGAATGAGCAAAGTGTGAATCAATGGGGATAAAACAAACAATATAATGTACGATGGTGGGTAGTGGAATATTTGATTTCAACATGTACATGTATCAAAGCTTGTGTAGGTACAGTGGCGTAGAAAGAAATCCGTGTACTCATACAAATCAATTGTCTTATTGCAAGTGTTGTGCAGTTGTGTAGGCCTACATTTTCATACTCATTATTAAGTGTGCACTTTAAGAAATATTGTACTTTTTTTTCTGTAATTTTACTAAAATATGTTACGATTCTTGAATAACAAAAACTATGGTGTAAATACTTTGTAATGTAGTCTTTGTTGTTATTGTTGACATCGCTATTCAAAACTATTGCTGTGATTTAATATTATTGTTAATTTTATCTATTACTACTACTACTACTACTACTACTACTACTACTACTACTACTACTACTACTACTACTACTACTACTACTACTACTACTACTGTCATCCGATCATCATTGTTATCAATTACTGTAGTAGCAGTAACATTATCCTTAGTAGGCATGGTGTACTATAGACTTCACATTCCATAAGTGTTCAAGCACTTAAGCTGAAATCTGAAGAACTTTGTGGTTCTAATTCTCCTCAATATATCACCTCAGTTGCTTTGCAAGATGAGTGCCTGAATATCTCCATATTATATTATTTGTAGCGACAAGTAATCAGACACATGCACCTTGGCCTCACGAACTCCACATGTCCTGAGGATAGTCGTAGCTAAGACTTGTCTCCTACTAACATTCCACGGTATCATACAATCATAGTTCAAATGGGATTACAAATAATGATCTGGAGGTTTGCTGGGGATGAGGCTGGTGAAAATGATGTGTGAAGTCAAAGTGTGAGAGGTCACAGTAGAAAAGCCTAGTGTAGAAAGTTACAATTGTGGCTGTGAGTTGAATATCACAATATGAAAATTTTGTGCAGACTGTAGAAATATTGATTTTGGTGACCTGACTGCAACAGAATGTGTTAAAGATGACTCCCGTAATGGATTTATTATTACGAAGATTGTCTTCAAATTTCTTTGCTATTCTATTTTATGAAGAATTGAATCATACAGTTATAGATGATATGTGTTACTTTTTTCTAATCAGTCTGGTGGTAAACCAGTCTATAACAAGTGGGAATTAGTTATGAGTAGTACAAATGGTGAATGGTCATGAGTGCGATGGTACAATATTTCACACGAGGTGAAAGATACATCTGTAGAGGTGCTGTATTCAACGAGCCGAATAGGGTATCTCATCTTTCACGGAGTGTGAAATCTTGTTCCATTGCATGAGGTAAGACCATACACAATTTGTTTTATACAAACACCTCGGACATCAACAGATGTGGTCCACACAGACTCTTGAATTTAGCACAGAAATGGCAACCATTTTTGTGAATGGCAAACGAGTAGCTGCACAGTCATATTCAGCCGTCAAATGTACATGTATGTATGTACCTACATACGCGATAAACCGATCGGTTGAAGTTGTTTACAAAAATGAGTGACAAAAGTATGCGCTGCAAGCACGCTTGTAATTATTGAGTTTGCGTGGCAAATGTTTGTTTATTTGTGACATCAGAGCCGTGCAGTGGAATACATGCACTATCCATTTTTGCTCAAACAAAATTGCACAGCAGACAGCCACAGCGTGCGATGGTACTTTTAACTGAATGTTACATGAATCAACCAATCAGATAGCTGCATTCTTATAAGGTGTTGTATAAATGGAAATCTGAATCACAATATAGAAAAGTGATTGAAAATGCTGCTTTTATAAAGCTGCCACAACATTTGTTTGTGGTATCATTTTCAGTTTTTTTTTGCCTCGATACTTTGATAAGAATGAGTTTCTACAAACTCTATTAATCCCTGGAAAAACTGAAACAACAAATCTCAGAATCTTGAAGAAAACAAAATCAGACAAATAATCAGACATTTAAAACAACTTCAATATGAAAAAGATATCAAATAAAAAGGGCATCAAAATGTATGGCTTGCTATCCTTACCAAAGACATGACTGTAAGTGCAGAAATATTTGCATTCCATTAGTTGTTGTTTTTTGCAGCTTTCACGCTACTTTTGGCTAACAAGAATTCCAAAAGCTGCGAAAACTTCTTAATGATTTTTAATGCAGATTTTGAATGAGTTGAATTTTGTGTTTTGTCATATGCTGACAAATGCTTGATATGCATAGCATGTGTGTATGCTAGTAGCTATTGTAAAATGGATTGTTTATGTGTCTGTATTAAATGAAATGTGTGTACTTGTGTAATTAAAGTGTGATGTGCTTACATCGGTTTGCATGTTACGCAGTAAAGTAATTGTACATTGTTTTTCATGCATGGAAATATCAGAACAAATTGTTGGTAGAAATCATATGTTTAGGCAATTGCAGAGTGCTAATTTAGATAGCTGCAAATATGTTTTTGAGCCACTCAGCGTGAAAATGTTACCATGCAAAAGTAATGATGTGTACAGTAGATTGGAAGAGGCAGCTTTGTTTCCTAGCTGTGATGATGTCATTCTTGCGATTCTCTTTTGACTACCATATGTCTTCTGGATGAAATTTTAATGGTGGTATTTTTTTTTAAGATTGTTTTTCTTCATCATTCCAATTATATTGGCTTCTCTTTAAAAATGACACTAAAAAACAAACAAACAAACAAACAAAGAAGAAATAAGATGTTTCCCATGCACCCAAAGTTACAATGTATCACTCCAAAGCAGTTGTGTACATGATCCAGGTAGATATCCCAAGACTTTCCAACATTAGTATTTGAATATATGCAGTAGTAGTCGCTCTTATGCCAAAAGGGCCTTAAACCACTTCCACTGTTATGCCAAAAGGCCCTTAAAGGGTGTGTACAGTTCTGGTTGAGGTGAAGATTTAGCTTTTAACGTTTTGCGAGATATTCAGAAACCACTCTATGAGATGTCAAAGAGCATGCAATTCTAAGGGGTATCAAATGTTTATTTGATGAAAATCGGTTTTGAAATGGCTGAGATATCCAAAAACAAGGTGAAACAAAGAGAGCCTAATAAAAGGCGTGGCCTGTCGCCTTTTATTATTATCACTTTTTTTGATATCTCAGCCATTTGAAAACCAATTTTCATCAAATAAATGTTGAATCCTTCTTAAAATTACATGCTCTTTCATATTTCATAAGAGGTTTCTCATTATCTCACTTTATTGGAATGTCATAAACCTGAATCCCTACCTCAACCAGTACTGCACAGTACCTTTAACGCTATAGACTTTGTACACTCTTAGTGCCCTTTTGGCATAACGGGAAGTTCTTGAAGGCCCCTTTGGCATAAGGCCGACGATATGTAGATACATCTTGTATGTTTGCATATGAATCAGAGGTTAAATACAGTTGTACTTGTGCACTGCACGCCTTGAAAAAATAAGCAAAAGACACACAAGAGCAAGCACGCAAAAAATGATAGAGAAAAAAAAAGAGGCAGAGAGAGAGAGAGAATCTCTCTGAGAACATCTGATGTTCGGATGCATTAGAAGAAATGAGCAACCAGTGACATAATTCTCCCAGTTCATTTGACATTGATGAATAAGTACAAGGTACTATTGACCATTTAAAAACTACAGTTTTAGGATGAGCAGAGATGAAAGATATAGTCATCAGCTTCCTGTCTCCACTTGTGTGTGTGTGTGTGTGTGTGTGTGTGTGTGTTAGTGAGTAGTGGACAGAGGGAGATAGGGAGAGAGGTACACTGTAGGAGATGTAGGATATCAGGCCAGTGTTAAAGTGGTTGCCCTGAGTTTACTCTCACTCAACCACTCTACCACACACCACGCTCTCTCTCTCCTGAGAAGCCATGACTTCACCCGGATTATTCCATTATTCCCAAGGGGACATTGATGATGGCAGTAAAGTCTCCAGAGGGAGGGAAAATTGATCTGCATGGAAAATTGCTCCTTTCAATATGAAGTCTCAGGCATCTGCTTGCCAAATGTTTCTTATAGATGCTTGTGAGAGCACCCTGATGTTGCATCAAAAGACTGAGAAGCAAAGGTAGGGAGGCTGCATGTACCCATATTTCCATATTACTAGTAGCAGTTACATGTTTGATTCAATAATAACAGAAACAGAAGATGTGCTTGTCCAGTTTGATTCTTTCCCATAACAGATTTTTGTCACTCCTCTTCCCCTCTCTCACTCTCCTCTCCCCTCCTTTGCACAGATGGTGAAGTATGAGCGCTCGTCGCTCAGCGGGGGTGACGATGAGGATGCAGTCGCACACACCGCTAATAACGGTGCGGCGGCCAGCTCCGCCACTCGCAGCTCGGACAAGATGGAGGTAGCATCCAACGCCCCTCCCGAGGTGCGTTTCAGGCACCTGAAAGGGAAAGGGGCCCCCGATACCAGGTGGAAAGGTGCCTCGATTGGGGTCAAGCTGTGGTGGGACCGGAGCACGCTGGAGCGCCTCCTCATCGTCTTCTGCATCATCCTTCTCCTCTGTGTCATCATTGTCTCTGTTGTCTTGGCAACCAGCAGAAAACAAGGTCAGTGGCATCCTTACAAGTATATCCAACAGACACTTTTGGTCTTTTTATTTATTGTTTTTTATCTTGAAGGGGATGATGTTTGAACTATCAAAAAGAAAGAAAATAACACTACATCTTTTGCCAGTCATATCAAAAGCTTTATTCAAACATGAAAAAGATATAATAGATGAATCATATTGGGATGGTGAATTATGACAGTGATTGGATGCATCGTTAGTGGATCATTCAACTGAATCTGACCAACAAGAAACTTTGTAATCTGCAAGACAAGGATATTGTGTCATCTGTCGAGATGGATCGAGCTCGGATGTAAATATAAACTGTGTCTGGATTGGATCTGCGACTACACTTGAGATAGAGATTGATGGGTGTCCCATATTTTACATCCTTGCTAAGCTCTCTTTGCTATTAAAGGGACATTCCAGACGATTTTCATAATTTCACATCATGTAATACATAAATTGACAACTTCATCTTTATATTTGTGGAATTTATTGTGGTTCTTGAACAGAGAAACAATAGTTTGAAAAACCTTAAACAAATTACACTGAACAAGGATGATGACATAGGAGGTTCACATATTTCAGAAATGTAGCAGTGTAATTCTATTACAATACCGCTTGCTTGCGAGTTCACCTGTGTAGAATCTTTGCATGCCTTCTTCTTTTGTTCTGCTTCCTTGAGCCCCAACTCATGCATTCTTATGGTGTCTCTGCCATGTCATCATCCTTGTTCATTGCAATTTGTCCTAAATTTTGAAAATATTCTTATTCTTCATCCCAATTATCACAAATTCTGAAACTCTGTCCTCAGTATAACTAATTTATAGTTGTTCAAATGCAAAAATCTTAAAATCATCTGGAGGTGCAGTGGTGTCCTCTGGTTTATGACCTACTCATTTGTTTCTAGTGACTTTCCTTACCATGCCATGACTGTCAGTTCAGTTTAGACTCTCAGTTGATTATAGTTATTTGAATACATCATTAATCCCAGTCAGAAAGTATTTGAATGATTTAATGGCAACATATGCTTCAATCAATCAATAAGCCTTCAAATGTTTGAAATAATGTTTAGTTTAAAATAAATGTTAAAATGTACCTTGTTTTATACCAAATTTAGTCCTTGTGTGGAAATTCTGCTTTCTTTTACTCAATGTTTCTGCACTTCAAGAGCTGCCTTATGATATTTGTAGTTTAAGAGATAAATAGGTATTAGCATGACTCTTTATTCTTATTTTTCCTCACATGAATACAATCAAGGCCCTTTGTGGTATTTTTATTTTTGTTAAGTCTATTAAAGATTGCTGAAAGTCTGATAACATACAAGATTACCCATGTGAAGGCTTTGTGTAATGTGCAGAAATTTCAAATAATGGGTTTCTCTGATCATGGTTTGATTTTAATATCTTGACATGGAGATAGATTGCCATAGAAAGTAAAAGATTCCATCAAAAATTTAAAAAAAAAGTTGTGTTTTTGTCCCATTTCAAATCTACAAATACACAAACACAAGCTGAGTCATTCTGTTGTATTCACTTTTTTTTCAACGTTTAATGATAATAGTTCAGCTCCACTTGTACAATTGTATGATAGCATATTTGTAGAAAATAAGAAAAATATACTTTTTGTGTGTGTGTGTGTGTGTGTGTGTGTGTGTGCATTCTTATTTTTTATCATTCTTATTTTTTTACTGTGCATAAGTAGGGATGTTGATCTGCATATGTGTAGGTCACCCTGCCAAAGTACTTTGCCCACTACTGAGTGTGCGTGTGTGTCGTTGTGTGTGGTACGTGTTTGTATTGTAATTATTCCTTATTTGTGAAATTCACACTGCACTGCGTTGATTGTTCTGTAATATGCCCTAATTTCCCCACTGTGTGCCATTAAAAATGCATACTTTCCACTTACTGTGGTGTATTTATGATAGCCGATCATATTTCAATAATTATGAAAGCGCAAACTACTGTAAAACTGGAAATTGCGTGTGAATGATTAAGTCATACAAGCAGAAATTTTCTTAGAAACAACAGCAAAAGCTAAAAGAGAGCAATTACCGAGTGCTACATTTTGTAAACATTTGATTCTCCTTAGAATTGTATGCTCTTTAACATTTCATAGAATGATTTCTAATATATTGCAAAACGTTACAAGCTGAATCCTCACCTCAACCACTACTGTGCAGTCCCTTTAACTGGAGCTGGCGGCCTTATCCGTGGCAAGAAATTTTGGACTTCTGGCCAGCTTCAATTCACTAAAACAAGAACAAAAAAATTGTAAGTGATGATGCCGTCACCTTATCTCATTTGCATATCATGTGACTGCTGGAACTACATTGCTACTGGGGAAAACATATTCTGACAGTTTCTATTTATGAAATTGATTGTGTGATTTTTTTTTTTTTTACTCCATATAACAAAACCGAATTCTAAAACTCACTTACCTATTTGTTGATTAATGAGGGACTGATAATGTTTTCTTACTTTTTTTTTAGCGATCTGACAAGAATGAAATAGCTTCCTCTTTTTTTTTCCCAGGTAAAAGATTTATGAGGTGTTAAAGTTGGGATGTAGTTGGTATCACAGTAGTAATTCCCAGAGTGCTATCAAAGCATGTACCATCTACAGAAGCGTTGTATGTTTGAGTATAAAGGTTGTCTAAAGAGTCTTATGGCTGTCAAGGGGTGAATACGTAGATTGCTTGTGCAGCTTCTACACCATATACATATAATGCAAACAAAAACTTTGTGCTTCTGTCTATATTATGTTATTGCTGTCAAGTTGAAGTATAAATTTCAAATGTTTGTAGCTCCACTGGGCAAGTCTGAGGTCTCTGTGTGTTTGTTTTATTGTCCTTTTGCGCTCTAATGACAATTGAGATTCTCAATATTCCCAAGCTGAATTTGGCAATTTTGGCATTCTATGACATGAACGAACTCTGATTACAGCATATGGCTTAGTCTTTTTCAAAGACTATTGGACTATTATTTGTACTAGCACTCACTAGCACCAACAACCAAAGACTGTTGGACTATTATTTGTACTAGCACTCACTAGCACCAATAGTCATAAGCGAAGGAAGTGGAACCAGAAATATTGTCTTTTAGATTAGGTGTTGCGTGGAGGCGGATTGGAATATCAAAACTTATTTCATTTTTCTGTTCATCCGAAAATAAAATAAAGTTTGTTATTCTGAATGTTAAGCTGTCTGAAATGATAAAGAGGTTCAGACTAACGAACCTTTGGAATATCGAATTTTATTTTATTTTTTCAGATTAACGTACCTTCTGGATTACAAACCCTTTTTTCCCCCATTTTTGGACCAATGAACTGTAAGATTGATTAACATTATTTCACTTTGGGATGACCAACTTTTCGATATAATCAACCTTAGTAATAACAAACTGTAATTGTAACTATGGAGAAAAGCTCTTTGACAACGGCTATTTGGTTGTGCACAGAGGCTCAAATAGGCCTACATACAAATATTCTGTGGCTTGTGATAATATATGATCTTACCTGAAATAATTTGCATTTTGGACAAGGAACTGTATGTTTTATCTTTTTGGTACAGATATGTAATGTCTCTATTTGCTTTTCGCCATCTATCAGCACACGTATCACTGACTATTGGTGTGCAAGGGTGATATCTTGAAAGAAGATTTTTTATTTTTTAATTTATTACTTTTTCAAATTATCAATATTTGAGCTAGATTTTTTTTTTGTTCTGATTGACTAGTCGTGTTAAATTCATGTCAACAGATCACCTTTATGTATGATGATATGGCACGCCATCATCTAGGGTTCTGTCATACTCCAGGTTACAGCGTTGTGTAACAAGTGCCATCTCATGTTTATAAAATGTACACTGACACGTTTCTATGATATGGTGGCCAAATCTCTAATAGCAATCGGCAATAGCAACCCCAGCGCCAATTCAGCACTGTTATGACGTGTGTAACATACTGCCCTATTCTAAATACTCATTTATAGTCATTGAGGGAATAATTGGGTAAGATTTAAACTAGCTCATTCGATATGTGCTGGAAGTGGTAGCTAATTTCTGATCTTTCTGGGAAGTAGATCAGGGCCCCATTTCATAAAAGATGTTAGGATAGCAACTTTTGCTGGAATGGCAACTTCCATATAGCAGCAGCCAATCAGGAAGCTGGATTCTTGTTGTTACTATGACAATTGCCACTCTAGCAAGAGTTGCTATGATATCAACTTTTTATGAAATGGGGCCCAGGTCTGCTTCAGGTCTGAGCTTATGTCAGTATAAAGGTATCTCGATTTTAGCTCAGGCTAAATTTACTGACCTATGACGGGAAAGCCTGTATGGTGCTTCTGGGTTGCCAACACTTACTATGTCTGCAATGTCTGCTGTACTGTTGCCACGGGCGTGCTGTGTAATATGTAATGCGTGCACATACACATACAATATTCTGTGCTGTCACTTCGATAAAACTCTTGAACTCTTTGAGGATGGCAAACGATGATTAAATCATGGAACGTATAGACCTGTGCGGTACGTACAGCATATGCTGACAACTGGTTGAATTTCGTGCATAACGTATTACAATGAAACTGAATAAAATTGTATTCCCAAGTTAGAATGCATAGGCCTACTGCTAGTAGCGCTACTGAATTTTTGCACTTGTGGGAAGCACAGTTACCTTGTAGCAGGCTGATAGGGGTCGGGGGGGGGGGGGGGGGATGATAGGTCTGGTCTCGCATGTAATGGGTGGTTGAGAAAGGCAGTATAAAACAATGTAGCCTGAGCTAAAGTAAGCTCGCTTCAGAAGCGAGCTAAAGTAAGCTCGCTTCAGAAGCGAGCTAAAGTTGTGCGCAGTATAAAAGGGTATCAGACTCCCAAACAGGGGAAGCCTTGTCTTTGCTGATCAGAAAACTGACCACTCTGCTCACTGCTGGGAGTATTAGTACACTACTAGATAAAACAAATTTGAGAATGGAATGGTAAAATTGCCTAATGTTACTAGAATTTCAGATGGGACCGAATCTGTATCGGTAATCAAAAACTGGTTAGCTTCAGTTGGTTTGGCAATTTTTCCCCTTTGGAGATAAAATAGGTACAAAGGCACTATGTATTATGGTCTCCTCATCAGCAGGGAGTGTAATATGTATCTCAGACTTACTGGGGTAAAAAGTAAAAAAATCCCATGAGCATGGGTAATGATACGGAACAAAATGACAAGGGAGTAGAGATTTATGATCGTGATGGAAAAAAAAAAGAAGATTGATTGTGGTCACCAGTGATGCGTGACATTGGTTGATGACATTCATTCAGAATTTAGCACAGGTGGTATTGTCATCAAGAGATGTGGTTGTGTGTGTGTGTGTGGGTGTGAGGGGATTTTCTCACCATGTGTACTGAGTAGTTGATGGGCACTGCATCATTTCTTAATTGCGACAGAAAGCGGTGCTTTCAGACGTGGGTAGTTCACTTTCAGTTTACGAGATCTGCTGGCTCCTTTTTATGTTGCAATTATACGTCCATGTATGAATAGGTGCATACATTTCTGATACTTTATCTTTAATAAGCATGATAGCTAAGCATTCTCAACATCTTAAATATTAGACTTACATGTAATAGACAATGAGAAGGCAAAGGACCTGCTAACCTTGCCACGAGCTTCTTGATCTTTTCAAAATGGGAAGCGAGCATATTGCTACATATTGTAGATTATTATTCTGTCCCACTCTTTTCTCTCTGCCTCTCTCTCTCTGCTTCTGTCTGTCTGTCTGTCTATCTGTCTGTCTGTCTGTTTGTCTGTCTGTCTGTCTGTCTGTCCAATGTCCTCACTCTGGCC
Organism: Diadema antillarum; assembly: GCF_040938485.1. Taxonomy (NCBI): domain Eukaryota; kingdom Metazoa; phylum Echinodermata; class Echinoidea; order Diadematoida; family Diadematidae; genus Diadema; species Diadema antillarum. Next base: position 649,792 of record NW_027271196.1, read on the forward strand.
AAGTATAAGATTGTGTAACAAATCAATATTTCAAGGGGGAGCCTGGGTGATGAAGACTAATGCAACACTCTCAAACCCGACCTTGGGCTTCATGCGCCGGGTATCAAATCCTCGGTGGCGAATCGCCCAAGCGGGTGTCGGTGCCTTACAATGACCACGGAATTCATTTTCTTCCGCATCCTGATATATGAGATTTTCAGCTTCTTGTCGCTATCGATTTGATTCAATGCTCATCTCATCGCACAAGAATGATGAGGGGGGAAAAAGAAGCGATAAAATGGCGGGGGAATATCAGACGCAGTGCGCTGCCGCTGTCACAGGATATGATCCGAAATTCACATCACTACGTGTACATCTTTATGTACCTGATGGATAATGGGTGATTCGCCAATTGCCCCAAACACTTAATACCTCTCTGAAGAATTAGGATCCATCTTTGGCCACCGAGTACAATTTGGGAAGTGGTTTTAAGATGAAACAAATGATGGCCCCCAGCAGTCTTGTATGGCAATTATATGAATATTAATTCCCTAAATGCTCTCTTAAGAAAATTATCTTCTTAATTTGCACCACTTTTTGTTTATAATATCATTTGTTTTGGGGGGAGGGTTGGGCTGTGAGCTGGGCTATGTGTTGGAACATTTGAGGGGGATACCACGTACGTTATTTTACTGCCTGAAGTAGAATAGTATTGCTCTTGTCTTTGACTTGACCAATATGAATCTAGTGAGGGCTATTAATGTTGTATCCCCCAAATGTAGCCAATTCACATCATATTATGAACGAAATCAGACATCTAGAGTAAACTTGAAAATACTTTTCATTGTAATCACATCTTAATGTTATACATGTATTTCATCCCAGTATAGCTTGTTGGAGCTGCGAGAGGGATTACAGTATCAAGTTATTATAAGGCCAAGTAAAAAAAGATAGTAGTTTCTCGTCCGGGTTTTTTGAGCAAGGCGATGAGGGAGGTCCTTACTATTTGATATCTTACTATTATGCACTTGTCAATGTAATGACTCACCCCACTACCCCCGGACATGGGTGCGTCATTTCCTCGTTTGGTCCGTCAAATTTGTGACCCAGGTGTGCATCATTTTACCAGCTATGTCCGTCAAATTTTTGACTGAGAGGTGCGTCAAAATCCCATCATTGTCGTCAAATTTTTGACCGAGGGGTGCGTCATGGTACGTCACTTGGCTATGGAAAATAACACGCATTATTCTGAACCGAGGGGTGCGTCATGGTATGCACTTGGCTATGGAAAACTGCACGCATTTTTGCACGCTACCAGTACCGGATACACGTACGTACCGCGAGTGAATTTACAGTGAGCGCGATCCCCGCGGCAAGTGAAAATCAAAGTCGGGAAGCGTTTTGGAGTAGGCCTAAGAGGGAAAAATGCTTGCCCGAATCTGGCAAGCAAATGACTTAAAAGCCACCCTTTCTCCTCACATTTTCTTTCCAACAAACTCATGAAATCACGCATACTCAATCTCAAGCCAGACGGACTGTTTAGCGATATAACGATTTCAACCTCACAATACTAAATAGTAAGGCAGGCAAATCAAAGATCGTATACGGAATTCCGTATACGATCTCTGGTATACCGTTGCGTGGTGCGTACTGCGCGTACACCTGCAGTATAGCAGGCAAGTCGAGTGTTCGTGGTGCGCGACTCGCTCGCTAACGCTGTGCAATTCGCAAGTGAGCAGCGTGCTCGTTATTCCTCATCGAACGTACATCGTCCATGTGTTGCATTCAACCGGACTAGAAATGGCCGCGCACATACAGCGCATCTGCAGACAAGTCATATGTATGGCCAGGTGATGCATGCACACGTTGATTATACATTCGGAATATCGTAGCAGCAGAGTGATGTACGGTGAATGACGGTACGGTGCATACATTGTAAAGGGCCAGGGTAAGGGAAACTTGCCGAAACTTTGACAAATTGTGTTTACGAACCGAAAGAAAATGAAATTGCTTGAATAAAGCGTATGCAAAAATCCTTTCAGTATTTACGGGGGTGCGTCACATGTACCGAGGATGTCCGTCAAAAAAGTGACCTAGGTGTTCGTCAAAAACCCCGTGTTGTCCGTCAAAAAAGTGACTGTGGTGTTCGTCAAAAACCCCGTGTGGTCCGTCAAAAAGTGACTGTGGGGGTGCGTCAAAAACCCCGTGTGGTCAGTCAAAAAATGACCATGACGCACCCATGTCCGGGGGTAGTGGGGTGCGTCATTACATTGACAAGTGCATTATTTCGAGGATTGTCAAAATGAAAGTAATATGTGTTTCTCATCCGGTAATTCTGAGAAAGGTAACGAGAGAGGGCTTTACTATTTTCTTATAACCAATTAGTGAAATATCACTCTGGTAGCTGTGTTTAATATGAGAGACCAGGTCCCAAGTGTACAGTATGTCTTGCCTGCACTCTGTGCATTTTCAAACAAATAGATTATGTACCATACTTGAAATGAAACTTCATGCATGCAGAAATACATTTGCTTTTTCTTTCCACTACAGATGTCAAGGGATGAATGACCATCTTAATACTGGTATTATTAGTGTTGTAATGGCATTTCTCAGGGGCGGATCCAGGAATTCTGTAAAGAGGAGGCGTGACTAATATTTCTCCTGGTGCCACTTCCGGGTTTCATTTCATCTTTTTTCTTTTTATTTTCTTTGTTTTTAACGAAAATTAAAGGGGGGCGTGCGCCGGTTACGCCCCTCTCTGGATCCGCCACTGTTTCTGATACCAGTGTTATACTTGCAATTCTGATGTATTGTGCTACTCAGAAACAGGTATAAAACATGTCTTTCAACAAGGAATGTACGACTGAAATAAATTCTATGATATTCAAAACACTGCTTTATTCATCATTGGTGTTTGTGACTTTTTGTGTCCACACAGCTGATATGTATCTGCATTTCTTCACAGTACAATTATTGTAGCACATTTAACTGGAAACTGTTGTACAATTGCAGATGGATGTCAAAATGATACTGATATGGCATTATAGCATTAAACGTTTAAAGATGTTTCTTCATGTTCTAAAAAGACATTTGAAAATCACTCATCATTTGGATGATGAATGATTGTATACCACACTACAGATGATACGACTCACGGCCGTGTCCGTGAATTTACATCGTAAAGAAAAGTATCCCGCAGAAATACGAGACAAACCAGAATCCGTGGAAAAGTTATTTATTTTGCAGATACACCCATTTGATAATTCTACATTTGCTGGAAAAGCGCATTCACTTTCTCTTCAAAATAGAACAATAAATCGCCGTCAGCGATGCAACGTTACAGAGCAAAGTGTACGGGCTTCTACAATGTACACATTCGAATGTGTTCATGCGTGCGTGCAGACAGCTGACAGACATGTCCCGTTGCATAAAACTTTTTAGCAACCTTAGAAAATTCAGGTTGGGATTTGCCCAACCTGAATTTTTTAAGGTTGCTAACCTAAGAATGTAAAATCCGTTGCATAAAAACTCTGGTTGGGAGCTTCCAACCGGAATTTTGTGATTTCAACCGGAAAAAAATCCGGTTGGAGTTTCATGCAACAGGCCCCTCAGGGGATGGTACCGGTGACCGACCCTGGACAGCTACATGCATATGTTAAATACAGACACGCACACTTTGCCAATACGGTGCGGCACGGCCACTGCACCGGCACCGTACCTTCCGACACTGCACACACATGCACATATGTAGTCACAATGACATGAAAATGTATACAAACTCGATACAATCCTCACAAGCATTTGTACAGTACAATTCATCCGCTTGAAATATGAGAAACGGGGGAAAATACGAACAATGCGCGAAATATGCGTGGAATATCAGCGATTGATCGCAAAAAAAAAATGTTGCCGCTATCGCGTTCACGACGTACCGAGTGCGCTGTTCATCACAGCTAGCCCAGGCCGGCCGGCGCCGCCCGCGCCCGCGCCCATCCAACTACAGTTCGACTGCTTTGTGGGTCATTCCTTCTTGCCGAGCTCGCAGTGTGAAATGCATGCGTTACGCGTTATACATACACACTACAGAAGCTACAGCTGTACTACAGCTAAGTAGAGGACGCAAGGCGTAATTAGAAATGACATCACGATTGGTAGGTGAATTGTCGATCTTTTTTTCGGCGGCCGAAAAAATAGTAAATATCAAAAAATTTGATGCGGCAACTGAAAATCGAGGCGGGCGGGGAGCGGGCTGGGACGAGAATTATGAATTTCTTGGTATTTTCAGCGCCATTTTGAAAATAGTAAATAGTAAAAAAATCGATGCGGCGGCCAAAATCGATGCGCGCGAGGACGAGAAACTGGTTTCTTTTTTTACTTGGCCTAATCTATTTTATATCATTATCGAGAGCCTGTATAAACGGCTGTAAAAAGCAGCTACTCAAATTTTGAAGTAAACTCTGCACCACTCTTTAAGTTGTGACTTGCATGTGTTGCAAGAGCTTGGGCACGTAGCGAGTGTATGCAAGTTATTTATGGCCAAGCAATTTGTGATTCACATTAAACTCCGTTTCATTGCTTGCTATTTTATATGCAAAATCCCACTGTCTTTGGCCAGCAGGCAATAAACAACATTTTGGCCCACAAATTGGTTTACTTGTCAAAAGGGGGCAATAGAATGTAAAAACTTATATTGCTGAGATATGTCTGATGTCACGGTTAATTGCAAAAAATACAGCAAGCCACTGAAATATATAGTTTGAGGGACTCGGTGGGATAATACAGAGAGTCATACACCTCTTTTCAGATGACATATATGGCTATAAAGGACATGATGAAGCACAAAAAAATGATAAAGTTTTATTGGATCGCGAAAGCATCTTTTCAAGTGCAGTCAATTTGATAGGAATCAGAAAGAACATACAATATTATGTACAATGTGTACATGTGGAGAGTGGATCGATGGAGCAGTTTAAGCCAAAATATCTAGGCCTATATGCTTGGTACCACTCATTGGGCTTGGGTAAGAATGTGAGTTGACTGTTTGCTTGGGAGAAGTTGATGATATAAACACAATAAATCTAGTAGCCATAGTGGGAGTGGAGGAAAGGGCAATAAATCTTTCTTCGAATGTGGGGAATGCATAAGAGGAAAGTCCTTGCTGCCTTGGGCTGCAGTGCTGCCAATGCCCTTGTAAGATGACCATGGATTACTGCTCCTTTTCTCACCATTATACAACCACTCTTGATAGTACGTCTGTTTGTTTTAAAAAAAGGGGAAAAAATGAATTCAGTAAATGGTAATGTCATTCTCGAGATCTTTTGCAACTTGTCAAGGGGGAGGGGAGTGAAATGGGAAGTGATGATGAATAAGGCTGTTTTCACACATACTGAGAGTGCATAATTTGAATCACAATTCTATTGATGCCTCACTGGAATCATGATTCAAACTAGAGAAGCACTCTGAGAGTGCAGACCTCCGCCAAACATGCAAATCATTTTCACCACTGATCTTGTTCTTTCATAGAGATATCAGTGATTTCCATCCATATGTACTTAAAGCATTGTGTGCTGAAAGTTGCCTGATTTCCCAATATAGAAGCCTTTGTTACGTCATAAACCCTCAGCTGCACGGCGCGCCTCACCCCAGCAGAAACTAGAGCACGCACTTTAGTGCGTGCAGGCAAACCTCAAGTACGCGCAGCCTGAACTCCCAAGTTCATTGATCCTACCTGCCAAAATATAAGAAATCCTTCATAAATTCCCCCAAAATTCTCGGATCAATACCAAAAGTTAACTGTTTGTTACTTGTGTCATTCTCAACCTTTCCTGCAAGTTTCATCCCAATCCGTTAACTACTTTTTGAGTTATTTTGCACACGGAAAAACTAACTAACTAACTAACGAACTAGCTAACGAACAAACCAACGGTAATGAAATCATAACCTCCTCCCTTGGTGGAGGTAATATGTGACCCTGCACCTCAAAACAAACAAAAAGTCGCCAGACATGAATTTTTAGTAAAGACCATATTCTAAAAGAGCAGACTTAAAGCTTTAAAATGATGTATAACTCAAATCAAATGGACTCTCCTAACCTGTCTAAATATTGGAAAGAAAGCACAAACTCAGGAAAAGTGTGAACTGAGAAAAGAGGCTCTGAAGTACAGTGTCTATTCAAGCTCCTAATCTTTACCAAACCGTGCTGGCTGTGCGATGAATGGGACAAAAAACAGGAAGTAAACCACCAGAGTAACAACAAAGAAGGGATTATTATATTAAACTGAAATTATATATGCCTCATTGACACATTCTGTCCATAATTAATGCCAACTTTCAAAGCAGTAGCACTATCTTTTCAAAATTTATTAGAGTTGAAAGTGAAGAGTGTGGACAAGGATTTTCAGAAATGAAAAAGGGATTCTAAAGACACACCTAATCACACTATTCTACCAAATATGTTCGAGATAAACTGCTACAAAAACACACTTTCCTGCCCGTTTTATGATACCAAATCTTAGCATAATGTAAAGGAAGACCCGCTCTTTCAGAAAATATGAAAAAGTCAAGTTCGTCTAGGTTGACCCATTTCACTTATTTTCAGTCCTCACGCAAAATCAGTGTGTGCGACTTTATGTTCGTTTTGAGGTGCACGGTCACATATAACACATTTTGGTCGTGTGTATTCAAACAAGAATCGTGGAGGGTGAGTAGAATCATAATGCTAATTGTTATTTCAAATGACGGTCTGGAGGTGTTTTCCAATGGCAATACTCCAGAATTACGGAACAAAACAGTGTATACAGATTGACCTCAAAATTGTGCTTTGGGAGCAGAGCCACTTCTGCAGAAAAAAAAAAAAAATCACTCTTCTCAAATGTTCACACTGCAGTCAAGTGCACGCCACTATACTGCTTGATAGCAAGATCAACTCTTTATGTGCCATGATGGAAACCCCCTGTGTGTCATGTTATTCTGAGACATGAAGGTAGCCATGCTTTGAGAAAGAAATCTGTTTTTCCAATTTGTATAACTTCTACAACTTTCTGTTAAGATGGGCATAATAGTAGGCAAAGTTAACGAGGAATGCCAAGCTTTGTTTCGATGTAAATTGTATGACAAATCTATTTTCAATTTTTCTTTTGAATGACCAGTTGCTACATTACGGTAAAGGCATGACTTTTGCACATAAAACCGTGACAGAAACTTAGAATGTACGAGCAAATCTAGTTGGGAACACCGCTTGATAGTCAATCACCACATAGAATGCAAGCCGTATATGAGAGGAACAAAAGCACGAGAAACGCTTTCATTGTGCCGCGGGATTAGCAGTGATTAGCGATTTATCGATCGGTTTTGGCGGCTTTGTTTGTTGAGCAGAATATGCGAAGTTGGCACGCCGTCGACTGAGTCGGACGTGCGAACGTGGCACATAAAGAGTTAATGGGAACTCAAAATGAAGCAGCACCTCCTCTCCTTGCTCTGAAATTCAAAACTGCGGAATCCGTGAAACCTTCTTCCTACATGTGTACAGACGATACATGTAATCGTAGTTGTAATCATAATTGAAATTCAGCATTGCAGTTACATTTCTCTAGTTCCATATGAAAATGGCCTAAGAGTACAATAATGGTCTCACACCTCTCGGTAGTGACGGTTATTTCCATCCCTGATTGCTATGTTCTACAAAGATGCTACGAAATAAAATTCACTTGGAATCTCATCACACTTTTCTTTCAATTGAGCTCTTTGTATGCCAAAGACACTCTTCTTGAACTCGCCAAAGTTTTTCATTACTCAGTCAGTAATACATCCACCCTTGACCTGGTTGTAGATTTAATATTTAGCCTACTCAAGTGTAGCAATGTGCTTCAGTCCATCTGGAAGGCCATTGAATCTTTCGTGCTTGTTTATTGGATTTTTTTCCCCAAAATTTTATTTGTGGTACAGGTGACTCCGATTATACCAAAGTCCTTAGGACTGGCAGTTTTCTTTCACCAGATATCAAAATTTCATTATAACCAAATGAAAAGAAAAGCGTACCTGCCAACTGTTCAGTTTTAATCTGAATATTCAGATTTTTCACTGAAAGAAAACACATTAACTTCAGTGTGTTCTGATTTTTACGAAATATCTGTTAATAGTAAAGTATATGAAATTTATGAAAGTTCAGATTTTTAGATAATTTTTCTTTGTTTGTTCAGATTTATTAAGTCTCAGGGTTGGCAGGTATGTGTACAGATATATGAATTGTAGTGTTGGTACCCGGATTCTTTCTCTGTTGTTACAATTTTTTTTAAATTACTGTTGTTTGTTATAATGGGAATGCGCTGTGTTTTTCTCATTGGAGAATTATACACTGATCCTGAGACTCACTTTGTGTACCACACTCTACACGGAGGTTCTAATCCTTACATGGTGTGCTATGGTTCTATGACAGCTCTCCCAGGGATTGCGGGTAAGAGTTAATAAAGCCAACTCCTGTTGCATCGTGGGAGATATCCTATATGACGAGCTAGACGATGATGAAATAAATACTGTAAAATAAATAATAATGAAAGAGTATATTGAGTAGAATGACTGATTTGTATGGATTTACATGTCTAGGGTTTGGTTTCAAACGTGTTATCCTGTCATTTTGTTCGAGTTTGAATTGTGTGTTTCACATCCTGCTTTATGTATAACAATCTAGTTTGTAGGCCTTGATTTCTGTTATGAGTAATATTCCTACTTTTGCATTTTTTATTTTGAATATTCAATGTGTCCTCACTCAAAAATTCAGGTATCATAAGTTTTTTTTTTCTCTTCAGATTTCGATTGCAATGCAATCTCGAGATTTGTATCCCACTTATTCGCCTACGTGTGAATCCCACTGTTATTTATGGGACCCATTACAACAACAGGATCCAAAAGTCGGGGGAAATGGCATGACATTTTCCCCTTACTTTTCCGCTAAAATTTCATATATAACACGACTCTCAAAAGTACTCGGTTGCGGAGATATTGATGATTTTATGAGAGCATGTCACCTGGTCTTGGAAATCAGCATTTTGAGAAAACTGCCTTCAAAGTTTTCCTTCCGACGCAATCATGATCAAGGTGAGGTACGACAGTTTTCACCTCTTGACAATAAAAGGTGTGCTTCTTGCAACCTCTGCAATGTTCATTCAAGCTTAGCACCCGCGGTCTACACATGACCAATCAGTTACCAGGATGCCACGAAGTGGCCAATAAGATCACTTTCTCATTGCTAGGGGCAGAGTCTATCTGTGGTGCTAAATCCAAATCTTCGGACACGTTTCTCTTCCGTTGAAAGTCGGAAAATCATTGGCCAGAAAATTGGTAATAAAATATACTTCCTTTCTTTTGATCATTTAGCTTTGAAATATCAGTGGATGATAGATGAAGCATTAGACTACAAAATTATGCCAAAAACAGAACTTTGATGGTTTTGACGTCAGCAACTTTCAGATCCCTTTGACGTTGTGGGTCACATACGGCCACAATGTATTCTTGTAATGAGAAGCCTCGATCTCCCACCTTTTACTGGAACATACATGCGATTTTACACCATGTTCAAGTGAGAGTTTTAATGAGCAAAGTCAATTGCGGCAAACCAAAGGGTAGACATTTTATCAGAATTAAATGCCTCATACAATGGAGCCGTCCAATTTCTGTATTTTGTATATTTTCTGGCAGTAGTGACATATATGTTCCATTCTCATCAATCTGATATGTTTTTTCTTAGGCTGTCATGATATAACAGCCTAAGAGAATTCCCAGGAACATATGATTTAATTGTCACCAACTTTCGTATTTTTTTGACGGAAGAGGAAAAGAAAAAAATTATTTCATGCATCAGCTTTATAGAGGGGAAAATGTTGTATGCCAAATGTTCAATCCCCAGAGTTTTTATTTTTTTAGATCCTTCTTTTTTTTTGTAAATCCTTTTTTTCTTTCACCAGGCAATGGTTGAGTTGTGTAAGTTCGTGACATCTTTACCTGTACCAAATCTAAGTAATGCAAGCATGGCAGCACTGAAACCAAAAATTTGATGCAGTCTCTTCATAGGCTTTTGGGTAAAGCTCATCACTTAACATAGCAAGGAATTACTTTCCATCGCTAAGGAAACCTGCTTAAGACTTTTCATTGATCTCACACTAGATTGCCTTAATTGCAGATCCTATAGAATCCAAGATGCAGTTTGTTGCACTGAAAGTGCAGAATTGCATGAATATGTCAATCATTGGAATAAGATACATATGGAATTGAAAGAACAAAACCATTTGCATAATATGTCAATCATTGGAATAAGATACATTTGGAAGAACAAAACCATTTGAGAAAATATGTATTCATCGGGATAAAACATTCAGATGAATCTGATATGATTCGTGAGATGCGAGAGTCTAGGGGCTTAAGTAAATAAAGAAACAACTTGTGCATACTGGTTTAAGTGTTTGTTTGAGGTTGACATAATTCATGTCAGAGGAGGTATGTTGGATTGCAAGATTAAAGGCTAACCAGGAGTGACATTTATTATTACTTATTAAAACTCCGGTTAAAGCTTGAACTCTGATTTCCTATTTCATACCTAATTATTCACAAATTAAAAGTATTGCATTTATAAATGTTTCCTTTCTAACCCAAAGATCAAGATCATAAAATCAAAAAAAAATTGTTGTCGCATATTGAAAATTAAAAGAAAGAAGTAAATCATGGCAATGTCTTCCAATGGCCAAATATGACCAAAGCTTGTAAAACATTGCAAAGAACATGTCCCCTGCAGAAGGAGGTGAAAAGCTAATAAAAAAACCCAACCGCAACAACTGAAATCTTTGAGATTCACTTACTCACTCATTTAATCATTCGTCCAATTATCAAATTGTGAAAATCACATCGCAATCGTTATAGAAAAATTCAGGATTTTAACAGGGTAACAATGCAATTTTTTTCCTGAAACATTTTTACACACTCACACACCATCTCTCTATCTCTCATACACACAGACACCAAGGTAGATATGACTGAATGGAAAATTGTTTGGAAACCAAAGAAACACATAGACAAATAAATATCTTGACAAGACAATGGTATCTATATCTACGAGGATAAAAAAAACCCAAACATCTGGACACAACAGGGTATATCTGGCATCGTATATATGAGTCACATCTGGTTTGGCAAACTAAATCAAAGTTAAATGCACTTATAAATACAAGTGTATCAATACTCTGAAAGAAAACAACTAAGTTGTTGAAGGAGGATGTGTAGGAAGCAAAACGTGTCCGCCTAGCTTGAGAAGCTTTGCAGTGCGTACGTTCTCCAAGGTTGAAATGATATATTTGGAGCTAAATTCTGTAAAGTCAGGAAGTGCGGATGGTTGGATCCTTTTTTTTTTGTTCTGTTGCCATGGAAACAGCTAAATACGGACTCCTGAGCTCAGTTTCTGGTCACGTCTTTTCATTCAGCTGTTCTTTCTGTTGTTTTTGTACAGAACTCAGTGGTAGCTGATCGAGATGATTTAATCCAGAGCATGTCACATGTTTTACGTGTATGTTGGATGTTTGCCTATATTACTTCTGTATAAAGATTTTCCCAGAAAATATTCACATGAAGTGATTGTATGTTTGAATACAATTTGAAATTCAAATATTCAAGAAATAGCAATGACAATGGTATTAAACAGTAATAATTATAGTGAGAATAGATAATGACAATGATACTGATAGCGTGCACCAACAGTTTGGCAATGTCCAGCAACACTAAGAGGTGTATTAAATAAATAAATGATGATGATGATGATGATGATGATGATGATGATGTATGACACATACAACGTGTATGATGGTAGGGAAGATTGTGATTACACAGATTTCATGTTTGATTTTACGATGCAATGAATGAAGATGTCCTTAACAAATTGCTGTGTAAAAAAGGAAAATTCTGTGAAATCTACCAGTGTAATAAAAGATGTGTGAATCCAAAAATGACTTGTATGTTGTATGCCAGTACCAACTGCCACCCTAAAATTTGACATTTGGAAAAGTTCCAGGTTCTGGCAGAACAAAGTAACATTTCTTTGTACTCTTTGTCGCTTTTCTCTGCAGAGTTCTGTCTAACAGAAGCTTGTGTGACTGTCGCCAGCAGTATATTGATGTCTATGGACAAGAGTGTAGATCCCTGTGATGACTTCTATGAGTACTCATGTGGGGCGTGGTCGAAGCACAACCCATTACCGGATGGGAACACAAGGTGGAGCACGTTTGGTCTTCTTTGGCAAGAAAATCGGCTCGTTTTGAAAAACGTCCTAGGTAAGGACCTTTGTATTTGTTTAGACTGTTCTATTAACCCTTTGAGGATGGCCTGGTTTTTACTACAACTTGCATTTCCCATAGACACCTTCCCCGAGTATACTCGGGACTTATCCTCAACGGGTTAACAATACAATGATATACTTTGTTGTGTGTGTGTGCCAGAGTGAGACAATTGTATCAGTGATGAATGAGTGAGCAGTTTCCGGAGGTGTTTATGAATGTGAAGAGAATATTCTAATGATTATTTGAACATTAGAAAGTAAGCTTTATAAGTTTACCATTAAGAAAAATTCCTCAAGCTTTGCCATGATGTAGACCGGACTGCTTTGGTTTGTACATTAATATCACTAATATCACTTTAAAAAGATAGGTTTGCTAATCAACAGCTACATGTACTAGGCCAAGTTTAGATGGATTATGGAATGCCGATGTAAAAGCTTGGGGCACTTTAATAAAAAAGCTTGGAGTGCACTAAGGTTTTAACTTGATGGTGCACAACTATGTGTGCATGTATGTTGGATTGATCCATCTTCTGGCACATAACTGCTTGCATTCAGGCTATACGTTCCTGCCTGAGGGTTCTGTAGAGAATTCAGCTGGAGAGTGGCACAAACATGATACCGTATAAGGGAACAAATATCAAACTGAAGAGCATTTCTTTCTGAGAACTGGAGTCACCCATGAATGCTATCTCAGCTGGAAAGACATACGCCCTCGTTCATTCTGTGGTTATTGTGGGATGTTTGAATGAACGATTCAAGATATCCATCGCCATGTCACTGGCAGACACATTGAGTACTCTAGGGAAAGCTAAATGATAAACCGGTTGAAGATGGGTGAGTCCCAAGAATACTCGGGCAGGTGTCTATGGGAAATGTGTGTTATAGCAAAATCAGTCCATCCTCAACAGGTTAAGATTTTTTTCTTTTCTTTTACTTCCCAAGGACAAAATGCAGGTCTATCAATTTTCATGTAGATTCATGCATGTTGTTGCAATATACAGTTGCCCTGCATGCTTGGGAAATGTTTTAATTGCAAAACAGGTCATGAGATCCATTTCTGGATCTGGTCTTCAATAGAGAAAAAATTGAGAGTGCTGTGCAGCGCCTGGTGGTTGCTCTCACAGGCTCTCTTATATTCCCTTTATTTCACCTAGTATTGGTGATTTTAGTGCATAAGTTTGGTACCAGCTGATTTATAATGTTCCAGAGACCAAAACTGTGCATGTAGGAAACATGGAAACTTGGCAGGTTTCCTGCATTTTGTGGCTGATTTTGGTGACAAATTTCTGTCAGATATCCATTACATTGCATGTGGATGTAGCACAGAGCTCCCCAACCTATTCATCACAGGGGACCTTTCATGCCGTGCGGTCGACTGAGTCCCACTTTGGACTTGAGAATAGCCGGGCTATTGTTCCTGCTAAGGAGCCCTTTCAATGGAACCACACTACCATGACTTTGGGTCTGAGAGTCATTCAGTACTCAGCTGTTTTCCTTCATGGTTTATGCCCCTGCTACAGTACCAATGAATGCCAACTTGAGACTGATGTCTGCCATAGAATCCAGTCACTCAATCTCATGCGTAAACCATGTACTGTGCATGATGAGTGGCAAGCTTCACATCAGCAGCCATGTTCCCGATACTGGAAGTTCGGGAAGAGGAAGCGATGGAGAAAGCGCGGGAAAAGAGGAGGAGGGAGACACGTCGGCCATCTTATTCCTGTGATCACGTCTCAACACAGGAAGTTTTCACAACGTCACCCTGGTCGAAGAGCACTTATTCAGATTCCAACTGAACTCTCCACTCATCGTCTTCAACGCACTTCGAATCATTCCATACATCGTCATGGCCAACATTCTAATTTTAGGATTGGCCATTGGAATGCACGTTCTATGAACAACAAAACAACTGTGCTCTGTGACCTCATTCTGGATAGTGACTTAGACTTAATGATTATAACTGAGTCATGGCTAAGAGGGGATTTCCGAGATGATCATATCCTCGCTGACATTACCACCACGCTACCTAACTACCACATCCAACATGTCCATAGGCACTCACGTGGAGGAGGTATATGTGTCATTCACCGCACCAGCCTGAAGATCACTCTGAACGATGCTCATGTCTTCACGACATTTGAGCACATGGACCTCACTATTCGCATCTCTCCATCTATAGCTTTCAGACTTTGTGCTATCTACCGTCCACCACCATCCGTGAAGAACAAACTTACCTTCGAAGGATTCGTTCATGAATTTTCTGTGCTGCTTGAATCTGTTCTAGTCCATTGTCATCAGCCGTTGTTGATAGGGGATTTTAACATTCAAGTGGATAACGTCAGCAATAAAGATTCCAAGACCTTCTCTGATATACTCTACTCGGCGGGACTTGTTCAACATGTCACCGTGTCCATGCATCTCGCAGGACACACTCTTGACCTGGTCATCACGCGGAGGGATGGACATCCAATTCTTAGTACATCATGTCTCTCTGGACTGCCATCTGATCATGACGCAGTTGTCTGCTCTCTAAATTTTGCACGCCCCCCTTCATCTAAGAAATTGATTAAGTGTCGCAAGCTGAAGGACATCGATGTGGATCAATTCATTGAGGATCTTAGACTTACCATTGGTGATCTTCCTGATGTTGTCAGCCCGTCAGATCTTGCCCAACAGTACAATCAAGTTGTGCGTGACCTTGTCGATAAACATGCCCCGGAAAAGACTGTACTTCTGTCTTTGAGACCCAATGCTCCATGGTATGATAAGGACGTCAAGAAAGCAAAACGTGAGAAACGACGTGCTGAACGCCGTTGGGTCAAGTCTGAAACGCCAGCCAACAAGGAATTGTACCGCGAGAAGTGTCGATTGTATAATGAAATCTTGTCACACTCCAAGTCTTCTTACCTACAAGGTGAGATAGAGAAACTTGACAATAAAGGACTCTTTCAGTGGATGCAAAAACTGACATCTCCACCATCATCTAGACTGAGTCTGCCAAGTCATGAGTCGGACAAACAGTTGGCCAACGATTTCGGACTATTCTTCTACAATAAGATCCAGACAATAGTGGACAAGTTAGATGGCCATCAAAATGAAATTGAATCCATCCAACGAGAGACCATTCTTGCTACCTTCTCAGAATTCCATCCGGTATCCGAGGATGATGTCATGAATGTTATTAATCAAAGTCCATCTAAATCATGCAGACTAGATCCTGCTCCCACCTGGCTCATCAAGAAATGTCTTGGCGTGCTCATCTCATTCATCACCAGACTTGTGAATATGTCATTGTCTTCAGGGATTTTTCCTTCTTCATTCAAGTCTTCACATGTTACTCCAATCTTGAAAAAACCTCAGCTGGACGTGGACAACTTCGTAAATTATAGGCCAATTGCCAATCAGATGTTTCTTGGGAAAGTGTTGGAACGACTTGCTGCAAGTCAACTACGGGCATACCTTCAAGAACATGAGCTACTACCTCCTCTGCAGTCGGCATACCGTCATGGTCACTCCACAGAAACTGCTCTCCTCAAGGTCTTCAATGACATTTTGCTAGCCTTAGACAATGGACATGAAGTCGTTTTGGTTCTGTTGGATTATTCGGCAGCATTCGACACAATTGGCCATGATACAATGATCCAACGCTTCAGTCACAATTACGGCATTGAAGGAACTGCTCTGACCTGGCTGAAGTCATATTTCGAAAACCGGAAGCAAACCGTCATCATTAACGGCGCAGAATCAGACGAACACCCTCTCTTGTGGGGGGTTCCGCAAGGCTCTGTAATGGGTCCATTGGCCTTTGTCTTGTATACTGGCCCTCTGAGTGAGGTCATCGCGGCTCACAGACATATAAGCCACATGCTGTATGCAGATGATACCCAGTTGTATGTTGTTATAAAACGTAATTATCTAGCTGGCGGTCTTTCATCTATGGAAGACTGTGTGAGGGACATAAAGGCTTGGGCTCGTGGCAACAACATGATGTTAAACGAAAACAAAACAGAAGTCGTCCACATTGTGTCACAATTTCGGAAAAGAATTGAGTCTGTTAGCCTCACCATCGATGGAGCTGTCATAAATGCGTCCAAATCTGCCAGAGATCTCGGCGTTATCGTGGACAACTCCTTGGATGTAAAGGAGCACATTCGCAAGGTGTGCCGGGCTGCTTCTTCTGGCATCTACAGGATCAGGACAATCCGGAAATACCTCAACCAGAGCTCCACAGAACGACTTGTTAATGCTCTTGTAACATCGCATCTGGATTATTGCAACAGTTTGCTCATCAACTTACCTGCATGTCATCTTGCTCCACTTCAGCATATACAGAACACTGCTGCCCGTCTCATCACCTGTACTAGAAAGTATGATCGCATCACCCCTGTCATCCGCAATCTCCACTGGCTGTTAATCCCACAACGAATCAAGTTCAAGATTCTTCTCATCACCTACAACATCATCCATAACCGTTCACCTATATATCTAACTGACCTGATCTCATCGAAACCCAGACCGGATACACACATTAACCTAAGATCATCATCTGCAACCCAACTTAAACTTGGCCCTCGCACCCACAATCGTTATGGTGACCGTGCTTTTTCCGTTTGTGCCCCCCTTCTTTGGAACACTCTCCCTACTCACATTCAGACCTCCACCTCCGTTGACATCTTCAAAAAGAAACTTAAGACTCATTTATTTTTAGAGCAGAATTAATGATTATGTAGGCCCTGTATGCATTTGTAGTAAATTATCTGTTATTCTAAGCTGATTTGTATGTTTGGTTGTTTAGCATTGTAAAGCGCTTAGAAACATGTTGTATTAAGCGCTAAATAAATATTTCATATTATTATTATTATTATAAATATATCAATCTTTAAACCCATGAGACCTTCCTATTCTCAAGGAAACACAAGGTTACTATGGCAGAGAAATGAGATTGTGAAGTTTCGTCGCTGCAGTAAATGTGCGTTATTTGCTCCGATGTCTGCTGCAGGAAGAGGCATAACAATAGCCAGCTCATGGGATGTACACATCTATAGCTGCACATTTCATGAGTTTCCATGGGGGAGTGATCTCGAAAGGGAAATGGAAGCTGCATTAAAGAAAAGTCTTGATTTTTGTGCTATTACGGGTCATGCTACAAATCACGACAGCATATTTTATGCAAAGTTAAAGGCATTGTTGACCATTTGCAAATGAAACAAAAACCCAGCTTTAGTGCTTAAGAATAGTTCTAAAACGTGAGTTAGGGATAGAAACAACAAGTGTGAAAAAGTTAATCAACTGTATAATCAATGTTAAGTAAATTGTTAAATATACAAAATGTGAATAATAAGTACAATGAAATTGTTTCCTGACTAAACAGTCTACTTTTATGGCTTAATGAGAAAAATAGTGATATCTCCTTATATTTCAGGCTTAATAGCAAAATTTTTCTTTGGAAGGACGTTTTGTGATACAACTGATCTACAAATATGCATCAAATGTGATAACTCGAAATTTTTTAAATCATTGCTCCCAATGGTAAACAGTACCTTTAAGATAATTGCACCCAGTGTTCAGTCCTTTTTTTTTTCTTTTTCTGGGTAGAGATGCCTTGCAGCTTTTACTGAAATTCCGTAATATTCTCTACCATCAGGTATGAGTGGCCCTTTCATATTCATTTCAGATTCTTACACATTTACCAACAAGATCTCACTTCTTACAGAGTACAGAATAAATACAAGTAACAATAGCAAGGTGACCTCCAGAAGTCGAAGTGAATGTGAGTAGTATTTCGATCTGTTTGAGGCTACTCTTATGATGTCTTCCAGTAGGTATACTGTTCTCTTATTGGTTTATTAGTGTGAAAAGTTCACTGGTCAGCAGCATTACAGCTGAAAGGTCAGCTTTACAGAATCAGCATAAATAACAATTGCATAATTACAGAAAACATGAATACAGATTGATGAAACAGGAAAATGGGCAAGACAAATATGATGGATACAAATTACATACATGGTTTTCTTTAATCATAGGTATATAAAAAAAAAAAATGCCTTCCAAAAACCAGTGCACTCTTCAGTCACTAATATACTTGTACCTCAGACACCAAACCAGGAATGTAGATAAATCAATGTATCATCATAATAATTGGAAATTCCTTTGAAGTCATATTCTAAAAGAGCATCAAAGATGCTTTGGGCATACAATACACATTGTAGTTTAACTATAGGGATGAAGGATGAATAGATGATAAGATCTAATGATTTGTTATAAAAGATTGAACAATGTATAAACAGTAACAATACACCACAATTGGACAAGAAATTATGTATAAATTAAAAAAAAAAATCTCTTTCTAGAAGGAAGAAACAATACAATCTGTAGAATAGGAAAGGAACGATTTTCATTATTTTACCATTGATTACAGTCTTTGAAATCCTAGACCAATGAGCCATTGTGTGTTTGTGCTATCTTTCCTTGTATCACTGTATGGAGCTAAGGTCTGACATAACCTCAAATCTCTGGGTTTGTCGGAGCGCAACATTTTCGTGCCAAAACTTTCACAGCATGCACTTCTGCGATGACAACCAAAGGACTCGCATTCAACGGATGCAGACACCTTACTTGTTTGCATGAAGTGCCATTGTCCTGTGTGTTATTAGCCAGGTGAGGTACACACGGGTTTGCTACCAAAATAGACGAGAGGAAACTACTGGCAGGTGTGCGGAAGTCTTAAGACGACAACATATGACCAAATTTGATAAATAAGAAATGAAACATTTATGTGTTCTACTGTACATTAAAGGGCTGGTACAGTTTCGGTTGAGATGGGGGCTTCAGGTTTCCAACATTTTTTGAGATAATTAGGAAACTCTTATGAAATATGAAAGAGCATAATTATCATTCTAAGTGGAATTCAAAGTTTACTTGAGGAAAATTGGTTTTGAAATGGCTGGACATATCCAAAACAAAGTGATCCTAATAAAAGGTGGACCCACATTGTAGGGTCACTTTGTTTTACTTTGTTTTTGGATATCTCAGTCATTTTTTTGTAACCGATTGTCATCAAATGAACTTTAAATTCCTCATATAGAGTTGTAAAGCTCTGTAACATTTCATAAAGTGGTTTCTAAGTATCTCGTAAACAGTTTAACCCATTGAGGACGGACTGATTTTGCAACAATACACATTTCCCATAGACATGTGCCTGAGTATACTCGGGACACGTCCACAACGGGTTAAAAGCAGAATCCTCACCTCAACCATTACTATATCATCCCTTTAAAAGCACATTGTTCATCATTGATGTGGTTCAATACTAAACAGGAAAATGTGAAATGTTGACTGAGCTTTATTGTGACATGAGAATGGATATCAAAGCATGCCAACATACAAAGGTTTTGAAAATTATGCTGACATCACTGAAAGATGTACAAAAAACTTGTTCCATGGCAATAAACCATTTTTAGAATGGTTTATTCTAACACTACTGTCTCTTGGAAATCTTGAATGTGCGAAATAAGGGCCTTGTTGCATTAACATTAGAACTGTATCAAACCAAACAATGAACCCAAAGTTTGGACAGATTCAGCTCAGATCTATAACATATAGTTGGGAAGGATACATAGACAGTGAACATGTACATGTATTTCCTAACTTCTGAGGACTGATTGATCCTAAAATTATCCCAAACAGTAGTTGAACTGAACTTGGGATTGATTTTAGAGCTTAATAGTGATACCTATAGGTCTCTGGTCATTCACAAAAAAACTCATTGGAAACAAGGTTAAAAGGACCTTTTCAGTGCAAATGCATGTTGACTTATTTCAAAGCTATGAAATTTGCCTGCACCTTGGTAATAGTCATGGTGCCATAAGGCCCTGTCCACTCATTCAGCAATGCTTTTTAATCCAATACTGTATACGCTATAATTTTCGCGTACATAAATTTTCGCGAATTACCGCTGTCACACATTTTCGCGAGTGGTTAAATTCGCGATTGGGGGACCAGAGAAAATATGAAGTGGCAAAGAAAGTGTGAATTTTCAACTTACTAGCAAATAAGAATGATACTAGTTTTAATATACACTGCATGAAAAAAACTTACCAAACTCTGCGAACTAGTAAGTTAGAATTCAACATTTTTGAAGTGGTTAAGTCCATCGCGCTAGATTTCTGACGAGTGGTCCCCTTGCAATAATGGATTGGCTCTCTACAGTATTCGTAAGTAGACGTGGACGTGCGTAAACAAGCTTAGCCAGTATGGTCTGTTCGGTATAAGTCGTGACATGGTATACTAGTGCTGAAATGTTCGTTTCATCAAGGCAAGGGATTCATTTTGGAAGGTAATATTTTCGCGTGTTGTTAATTTTGCGAATAGCTCCCGACTCGCGAAATTCGCGAAAATAAAACCCCCGCGAAATATATAGCATATACAGTAGTTAGACGATAGCTCGGAATTGGGGATAGTGCTGTAGGATCTAAAGGAACCATTCGTTCAGCAACATACATGTACACTGTAGAACACCCCTTCATGTTGTATCTGTCTCTGCTTGCAGAGTGACATGTTGTCTATTAAAGAAGATACTCATCAACAATATCAGATGGAAAATGAGCACCAATGTACAGTAGCCACATGACACCATGTTGTCCCTCTGGTAGTCAGTTGATTGGAATAGTCAGTTGATTGGAAAAGCAGCTTTTTGTTTTTCAAAGCCACCATAGAATAATGTTGTGAAAGCCTTTGCTTTCATCTCCCACGCACGTGAAATAATACCCTGTGGGAGTAACATCCGTGAACTGGTGACATAGAGATCAGAATGCCCCCCAAAGCCCACATTGATGACATTCAGTTCTGGTGCAATTCTTTTTAGCAAAAACAAAATTACAGCTATATTCCTGGCTTTTAAAGCTTCACTTTCCCACCTTTTCATCAGTTATGGTTAGACAAGGGTAAATTGCCTGCTGCACTTTTATTTTGTGAGATTGTTTCCGATTGCTACCAACCTGTGGAATCAAGAATTGATAAGGTTTACTTACAGGTAGGGGCCTACTTACTATACGACTTTAATCGCTCCAAACAGACTGTGTTCAGTTTCGCAATGACATGATGATGTTTAAAGAAGACCAAAAACTTAATGTAAAAATGTGGATTGAGTGAAAGAAACACATACTAGACTTAGAGCATAAATCAAGCCCAACTTCACACAAGCTCTTTTAATAAGATATTGTATAACCAAAACTGTAGGGGCCTACATCCTACATGGTACACATATACATATGGCTACATTGTATCCCCCCCCCCCCCCCCCCCCCCCGTTAAAAAAGAGAAAAAGAAAAAGACAACAGTTTAAAGAGTACACTTGTCCTTTAGCATGTCCTTTCCAAAAACAGAAAGATGTACACATACATCGTTCAGATATAGCTTGTCATTTGCTCTGGCAGCAATTCTATTCGTATCGCAATTGACATTGGATGGCACTGAATTGAAGGCAAATAGAGCTCTTGAAAGGAATTGGTATGACCATTGCAAACACCAAAATCAGTTTGTAAAACAGTTGAATTTCATTTTCTGACACATACATGTACACTTTTGTATGTGTACACACACACACACTTGAACACAGACTCATGCTCAAAACAGTGAAACATCTATAGCAGGATATTCCGTAAATGTGTCTACAGTTGACATTCCCCTGGCCACGTTTTTGTTTGTTTGTTTGTTTTTCTTTTCCTCTTCTCTCTGATGGCTGAGCTTTTGTAAATGTCAGCTTTTGAAGGAGGGAGCTCCTCAGCCATAATGTTACATTGCAACTCATCAAAATTGCATGCCTGTCTCAAGCCTGTTGATGATTAAAGATTTAACATTTATATAGAAATGTTACTTTGAAAAAAGGAAAGGAAATAGCTCTGAAACTAAAGGTCTACATGTACACTGTAAAACCAGAAACATTCGTAAAATTAACTTTTGCAAATTATAGTGGATGACCTTTTTTCTTGACATGATTTGGTTTTTTGTTTTAGTTTTTACAAATTGCCACTGGCATTCATGCATTTTGTAGACAAAGATTTTTGCCCGCATTTTTAACGTTCATGAACTTTGGCTTATACTCATGAAATTTGCAACAGTTTCATGCACTCAAAAAGTTCTGCTTTTATGTACTGAAGGGCTCTGACATACTGTACATGTACAACGTGTACAAATGTATGCTTAAAGAGGAATGGAGAAGGGATTCAAATCTCCATTGTTACTGCTATATAGGGAGTGTGCCAAGGTCATATCAAACCAAAATTTTCTTAGAACTCATTAACACCATTGTGGCAAAGATTTTTTTTTCTGTCAAATTCACAGTACTGCATTATAAATGTTTATTTAAGTTCCTGGAAGGTACATATGCACAGTATCTCATAATATATATGCATGAAACACCAAGAGAAACATTCAAATGAATGGATTCTTGTGGCAAGTTGTTTTTCATTGCAACTGCTTGAAAACTGCCGTACATGCAGGGTAATTTGTCAGTGAGTTGCAGAGATACCCAGCCAGTGATCTGCCAAACCTAAAGAATCTCTCAAATCAAAAACAAACAGGAAGACAAGATATTAAAAATGGGAAATACAAAGACATTTAAAAGCTGTAGTTGACTGTTATGCTTCTTTCCTTCAAGTCTAGAGAGAAAAAGGGTTGTTCTTGTCAAAAATACCCCAAACCAAGACATAAACCTTGTTGACCCAAGTCAGGTACTTTTAGGCCTACTTGAAAATCAAAGTGTGTTGACATTTTTTTGTGTGTGTTTTGATGCTCGGTCACGTAAAATCCTTCTGTGTTTCTATTTCTGGAAAATGTTTGTGACTGCACCGTAATTCGTTTGAAATATGAGCACACACAGAAGTGTGGGAAAAAGCAGTTCTTGAATCACTGCATTTAGAATGTCTCTTCTTGTCTTTTATTCGAAGCCACAACCTTGTGTGATTTTTCATTGACATTTAAGAAAAAATTGGCTGTATAAAATTATGAATCCATATATTTTTTTTTGCACATCAGATGTTGTATGACTGTTGGTACATGTAGGGAAAGGATGGGGGAGGGAGAGATTGAATTCTCAGAGAATATAATGTGATTTAGTTGTGTGTAGTTGAATGGCTTCTAACTGGCAGTCATACGATTTCGTCTCTGTATGATATAATGTTTTTGGCCAATTCAGGCCCAGAATGAGAGTGCATATATACCAGAAAGAGAACATCCAGAGCAAGGCTGAATGTGAATCGCGTGTAAAACCCGATGACGATCTCCCACCATATGTTCCTCCGACGGTAGTGCCGACGTGACCTTATCCTGTCTGCAGGTATATGCTGTGATGTAAATGCACATTGACGAACTGCCTTTTGCAGATGGCTCGTTGACGTCGAGCTCATATTGCGCTCCGTCGACTCCGTAAAGATGCCTGACTTCACACTGTTGGGCAAGGTATCCATCTCGTCTGCTGCTGGCCGGATTAAAAAAAGGAAAAGAAGAAGAAAGAAAATTAAAAGGCGCATTAGAGGTGATAGTAACAGGAAAGATTGAAATTCTGTCGTTGACCCATTAAAGGGGAAGTTCCGACAATTTTCCTAAGTTACCATAATGTAGTACATATTAATCGACAGCTCCATGTTTAGATTTATGGAATTAATTGTTGTCTTTGAGCAGAGAAAGCAATATTCTGCAAAACAAATAACACTGAACAAGGATGATGACATAGCAGCTTCACCATAAGAATGCATGAGTAGGAGGTTTACATATTTCAGAAATGTAGCAATGCAATTCCATGACAATACTGCCTGCTTGAATAACAAGTTCACCTGTGTAGAATTTATGCATGCTTTCTTCTTTTGTGCTGCTTCTTTGAGCCCCCCCCCCCATATATTCTTATGGAGAAGCTGCTATGTCATCATCCTTGTCCATTGTGATTTCTGACGATTTTGAAAACATTCTTATTCCTTATCCCAATCACTATAAGTTCTGAAATTCTGTACCCAGTTTAACCAGTTTATAATTATTGTTGGAATGTAACTAGTTTGAAAATCAGTGGGAGTTCTCCACTAACTTACGTATAGACCCATGAAACAATGATTAAATTGATGATGCTGTATTACATACTGCCTGTCCCTTGGGTTTTTGGAAAATGGTGAATTTCGCAATCCAACAGAAGACTTTATAAACTTGTACCACTCATGGTAATACCTTGTAGCATTTCAGGTTCTCTATGTGTTTATAATCTGTGCCGTACTTTAACAATCGTTATAGTCAAGGTAAACTGTAAAGTACAGTAGAATGAAACGGCTTAAAGAAAGTTGGACATGCTTCTGTGTGCAGCAAAGTAAGAAAGCATAGCCAGGGCTGCACACTAACCCATTTTTTCTCTACTGGTCCTACCTGTTTGTAAGACCAGTAGGTACCCAGTTTTTCCATGTTTTACTGGTAAATTCCTGAAAAAGTTACTGGTCCGACAGTGATTTTTACTGGTCAGGGACCGTCGTACCAGTGCAAGTGTGCAGCATTGGCATAGCTATACCAGCTCAATGTCTCATTCTGATACTCAGGTTCGAGTTAAAATCTACATTTTATTTTATGTCATGCAGGGATGCCAAGTTCAAAAAAATTTTATGATTGAGATTTTCATGACTCGGCATCTCGGCATGCGAATGTGCACGCGAGCAGGGTGTGGGAGGGGTTTTCCCCCCCAGTCGCCCCCCACGGTAGGGAGCTTTTTCAATTTTTAGCTCTTACTGGTGCAATCAGGTGCATACTTAACTATTTTTTACTAATTTTGAAAGACAAAAGGGAAATATACCATCAATTGCAACTATCACTTTAATCTTTTGAGCTATACACATTATTATAGGCCCAAGTTGCAGACTTGGTCCGATGTGTGAGAAAAAAGGGTGTCATGCGTGAGATCGTGAGATTGCCTCTAAATGCGTGAGTCTCACGCAGAATGCGTGAGACTTGGTAGCTCTGTGTCATGTCACATTTGTTGTAATAGAGTAAACCATATTGCTCGTGATTGTGTTTTGTGAATCAGGGAAAGATAAATAGAAAGAAGTCCTTTGTATTATTTGAGCACTTTGCTTTTATAGATCAATGAGAACAATATATAGTACAAGTTAGTGTCCCTAACCCTACCTGTGCCAGGGACTTTGGACAATGTGTACAACACTGTGGGATCTTCTGTGGCAATGGACACTCAAAGCACACAGAAGGTTCAAGGTATTCCTACCTGTGTTCTGGATCGACACACTGTCATTTTCTCGGGGGACATCGATTTGTAAGACTCTACCAAGTTAAGTAGCAATTTTGCACGTTTTACCACGTCCAGATGATGCCGTGTAACCCTATGAGCGAGTCAATTTCCATGCGAGAGGCGTGGGTATCAAGGCACGACGGGGGAAGATTCACGCGGACGGCTCGAATTTTATTACGGAAAAATCATTGAAACGTGTCTCAGCGGCCACGGATCGCGTGCCACCGTCCTGCTTCATCATTTCCCCGTAACATCCGCCGGTGGACACCAATCTGGATGGTCACGTGGTGCAGACATTTCATTACACCGTCCACGGGGGTGTCGGATGTCATCCCGCTGGCTTAAGGGATCACTCTGTATCTCATGTCATACATGAGGACTGTGCTGGGAGAGGGGAAAACGGTCCAGGGGGATGTTGAGGTCCCTGGGTGCCTGTACAGGGTCAAGTGAAGGGGAAGGGATGGACATCTTTTTCTTCTTTTTTTAACCCGTTGGGTCTTGGGGAAATTTGGCTGCAGAAATCATTGTCTTGCCATCATCAATTAAATTGGCAACTCTGGATTTTGTTGCTTATATCTTACTGGAAAGGATGTAAATAGAGCTTGTTACATGAGAAAGAAATTTACAGCAATATGCCCACTCTGTGAAAGAAATGAATTTCAGTCTTCTAAAGTATGTTGCCAATGTAATAATCAGATCTAGATTAAGCAAGCAAAAAGTGTTTTGAAGATTCTGCAACTGAAAAAAAAAATTGTACCTATGAATGACAAAGAACTCAAATAATAGATGATTTGTTACTTTAATTAGAAATGCACAGCAACAGTTAATATTCACTGTGTAGACTGTGCAGTCAGTCAATATCTACTCAAGATAAGATGTACAAGGGAGGTATTTCTTCATAGTCTGCTATATCTCCCATATACTGCCACATGCTTTCCTAGAATGATTTCATTTGATATTTTCTCATTTCGTTTTGTTCTGTTTTGCCTTTTCCACAGAAAGTGAGCTGAACACAACGAGTAGCGCCGAGTTAAAAGCTCAGGACTTCTTTATATCCTGCATGGATGAGGATAATATCATTGAGAAGCTAGGAGCAAAACCACTTCTGGACATCATCGCCAATCAGGTGTGTCATCCAAGAGTACATCACATATGTTTTTAAGGTGCATCATATGCAGCCAGATAGAGACAGCACTATCGGTAACAAATTCATAGTTGTGATAAGTATACATGTACCTTTGGAGTATGTACGATGATTTTATACATGTACCATGCATCACAGAATCTACAAAGAGGCACATTGTATGACTTTCCACATTGGACCTAAAACATTTTGACAGAGTAATACTTTTCTATCTAAATTTGAAAGCTTGAAGGCATTAAATGTCAGTATAGGTAGTGATGTCTTTTAAAGTATTGAAGACTTTTGTTTTTTTTTTCTAATATTGTGAACTTGATTCTTATTTATTTTGTACCAACAAGGACTGTGGATGTGTTTGTTATAACCCTGCAGAATTACTATAACGGTTCAGAAGTACATTATTACTTTGATTCTTGGATTCTAGTCGTAGATATAATATCTTTGATTAACTCCACCCTTTGTTTGACTGATCTGAAAATTCCATCAAATTTTATATTTCTCATCTCTATCCCACACAGTCACATATAATGTATGTTCTTGCATAGACCCTTGTCAAATTCGAAAGCCCCACTCCCTTCATGGGGCACTCCTACATGTTTGACTTTGAATCACTAATTTTGCTGGCCTAGGAACATCCAATTTGGCTAAATTTGATATTACTTCAAAAAGTGGCATTCTCCTCAGTTTAGAAATTGACCTTACTGTAGAAAAAAATTATATATAAAGATGGATATTTTTTGTAAAGATAGAATATTTTGTAAAGATAGACATTTTTGTAAAGACAGATATTTTATAGAGATAGATATTTTATAAGGATAGATGTTTTATAAAGATAGATATTTTATCTGGTGACTTTTAAAATAGTTGGTTTGGTGATGCAAGGTTCACGTGATGTGGACAGTGTGAATGTTGATGACATCACATAGATCTGAAGTGTGGCCTGTGACCATGTAGTGCTGTTTTGATCAGTGCCTCTCTCCATGTGTGGACATTAAAGGTGTCCTAACCTTGGGAGGGGGGACACACCGGTGTCGCCAGACGTTGGAATTTAAAATTGAATTGCGAAAGGATGGGGGGTACATATCCACCGAATTGGTTGTAAATTGATTAACCAAATCTAGCAGAAAAATCCAGATGGGGTCTGCAATTGCATTACGGTGAAGACATGGGAAACTTGTTGAATCATTTATCTATTCCTCAACGCACACACACACACACACACATACACGAGCACACACACATACACACACAAACACACACACACACACTCTCTCTTCCTTCTTTTCTTTCTCATCTCTGCTCTTTGTAATGACTTTGGATACTTTGCGTGTACATTGTCTCTTCTTTTTTTTTTTACTAGCATTCCCTGCTGTAAATAAAACTTAGCAGTATACAGACTGTCAATTACAAATTGTCAGTGTAGGTCCGCTGCAAATGGTTGATATAAGAAAAAAAAATGAGCACCATCGTCATAGTAACTGCTTACCCCACCATCAGAAAGTGTTAGGTGGAGCCAAAAAAAGGGGAAAAAAACACCACAACATCTTTATCCATCAAGGTAGGAGTATCTAGAATTCCTAGCAAACTTTTTAATTGTAAGTTTGAAAAAGAAGAATAGTATAAAATCAAATCAGTGTAAGAGTAATATCAACATTTGAATTAAAATGAAAAGAAAAAAAAAACTCAAAATATTTTCCTGTGTTAATCTCATTTGCATGCAAGTTATATGATCCCTTTCTTCTACTCTTTCCTTGGACAGAAGGGGATAAAAGAGCATTGATCCATTTATTATTTGAGTTTGAAATCACCTTTGATAGGACCCACCTGGTTTCCAGAGGGTTAATATCCAACAAAGTTATTTTGATATCCCTCAGGTCCTCAACCAGTTACAGCGTATAATAATGTCCCTGAGGTAGTGACCATCATTTGATTTGACCTTCAGCCCTAGATTGGAAGTCATCCTTCTTCTTATGGATGGCTACAACCAATTTAATTAGACTACACTCCTGATGAATGAGACTTATTTCAGGGTGACGCAAGCTGACCCAGTTAGGGCCATGTCTGCTTTTCAGTCAAGAGGCCGATGGTTGTGTGTTACCAAATCTTCCCTCTGTTTCTGACAAACTGCTCTGCCCCTCAAGGAAGACATGGGATGAAAGTTAGACATGTAAGAGACCAAGATTGCATTTACTGTGAAAGTGGAAATTTTTGCGGTGTTGTCATTTTCGCGCATTTCGCGCAACCAAAGACTAGTGCGAAAATAAAAGCACATGAATATTTTTGCTTGCCATATGTTCCTGTGCGTGAAGTCTAGATTCCGCGGATTTAAAAACACACAAAACTCTTCTTACTGGGCCAAGCGTGAAAAAATTAGTCGTATGAAAATATCAACTTTTACAGTATCAACTTTCTTATGTTTGAAACCTGCTTCAATACCCACTATCAACACACGTTTGCAAACGCCTTTCGGATTGTGCTTCTCGAGATGTTGCATTTGTCAGCTCTGTCTTGAGTTGATTGGGAAACCTTAATTGGCACTGCACAGCTCCATAGTGCAGTTTGACTCGAGGAGCAGAGATGTGTCATTTGCAGTGGTTGACGTGGGCAAGTCTGAGTATCATAAACATGTTTCAAAACAACTTTACGTTTATTGACTCTACAGACACATGTTTCTGACTCAAACATGTTTGCGATGGCACTTTTTTCGATGTTTCAGAAACACATTTCTAACCCCGTAATCAAGAGAGCTTTGCATTTTATATCAACTGCCCAAAACTCCCTAAAAGTTGGTTAGAAACCTTTATAATTCTGTGCCAGAAGTGAGTTGATTAATGTACACTAAGCATGTCAAGTCCACAAAAGATCCTTCTTTAACACCCAGAGAAGAGTGTTACATCCCTCCAACATGTCCCCTAGATACCAGGCATGTAACGTATACAAATTTGTACCTTGGTAATATCCAGCCCATTTGATGTGCTAGGGATGAAGAACAGAAGTCAGCAAACTGGCAACGCCCAGACACATTGTGCCATACGAAAGAAGACAAAGAAAGAATGGGAAAAAAAGAAGAATTTGAAAAGGAGAAGAAGAAGGGAAAAAAAAAGAAAAAGAAAAGGAGACAAAACTGAAGAAGAAGAGGAGGCAAAGAAAAAGACGAAGAAATGAAGAAAGAAAAGAGAAAAAAAAAGGTACAAAGAAGGGGAAGTTGGAGAAAAAGAGGAGAAAGGAAAAAAGGAGAAGAAAAAAGGTAGGAAAGGTAGTGAAAGAAGAAGAGGAGGATATAAAAGAAGAAATTTAAGAAAAAAGAAGAAGACTTGTTTTCACAGATGCCTTGATCAATGACTTTGGTTGTGCTCAGTTGGAAATGATTGCTTTGTTGGTTTAGGCACATTACGAAATAAGGCAATAATGTTATAACAACATGGCTGGTGCATCTCTGTTTTCTGAATGCTGCGTCTGCATGTGCTGGTAATGCAGGTAAATCTGATAGCCCTCCAGGAAGCTCACTCTCATGATCCTCACGGATTCTCGACATTGGAATCCGGTGGGAAATTGGATTTCTTGGTAAAATGAAAACGTGTGCAAACTTTGTGTTCTGAGGGATAAAAGGAAGGGGTCAATGACCTGAATCTTTTAGGTATAATATCTTACCAAAGTCACTCTACAGTTCTCCAATGCTTCGTGATGATGACACCTGTCACTCATCCTCTTGACAACCTCTTTTCTCCTCCGTCCTATACATCTCACCTTCAATTTCTCCTCCACAAAAACAGGCCAACTCTCATCACCTAACACATTATTTTACAGGAAGTGAATGGGTCGTGCATTTTCATACTGTATTATGGGAGTTTCTTTATCTTAGAGTGAAGTGATTAATTGTGGTTCGTACATTTACTGTATTATGGTACACATAGTTTCTTTGATATTGGAGTGAATTGGTTAATTGTGGGTCATGTCATATTTACCTCTTTACCACCACTTTCTAACCGTACTTTCTCAGATAAACTTTCATATTTTGAATACTATGCAATCATTAGCTAAATTCTGTTGAGCACCTTCGCTACAGTGTACTTGTATGTAAGTGGGGAAAATATAGTACTTACTAATTTTTTGCCGTCCCTATCAGTTATCTTTTTTTTTTTTAAGATAGCAGTTAAACAATGATTAGTACGCCAAGAACAAATGTGTAGGAAGCTAGAAAATGAGAAATGAAGATTAAAAAAATAAATTAAAGATTGGATGCTTGTTATCATGTTTGATAATAGTCATCTTCATATTCATATGACGACATTCATATTCAAGACGTATATCTTGACCCTGTATGCTGTTGAGACTCTGTTCCTGCTGGTGTATTTGGTTATACCCTGTGAGCTTACAAACAGAGTTTTAAAGTTCATACGGGGCTAGATTTCTAACATTGTTCACAGGTTTCAAACTTACTCCAGGACTTGATTGTGAACACATACAAGAAACTTGTTTCTTTTAGGCGGATTGTCTTCTGACGTATGAAAAGTCCAGAAGCAAACTGGAATTGCTTTCTGGAAACAAAGAGTTTAGTAGAACTTGTTATTCTTACATGGTCAAGAGTCAGGAGTTATTATGCAATATAAATTGTTTAACCTCCAAAACATGGTTGAGGAGTTGATATTTTACTTGACCTTGAATTCCCCTCCCAATCATATGCGTATGTAACTGAGATTGTATGTGCATACACTTACTTGTAAACTATCTAGAATTGCACTTTTGATTGACTGGTCAAACAGTTTGTGATTATACAGCCTGAAGTATTGAGTATTCATTGGTTGCTGCCACCAGCAATCTTTCAGTGTTTTCAAAAATAATCTAAAAACTCAGTTGTTCCATTAATGATTTCATTTCAAATCATATATATGGAAGGAAAATGAGCTAAATAAATGTATTATGGTCATTATTATTATTATTATCATTATTATTATTATTATTATTATTATTATTATTGTTATTATTATTATTATTATCATTATCATTATTATCATTATTGTTATTATTATTATCATTATTATTATTATTATTATTATTATTATTATTATTATTATTATTATTATTATTATTATTATCATTATTATCATTTTTATTATTATCATCATCATTATTATTATTATCATTATTATCATCATTAGCAACTACAAGTCAGGGAGGAGGAGACTCATTTCAGTGTCTGAACATCCTGTTTTTTTAAACATGTTCAACATTGTGATTAGAAACTGGATTTAAAAAAGATAACAGTTCTTTTGTAAGTCTGAAACTTCTCAAATGTGTCATGATCCTGGGGCTCAGAATTCAAACAGTCTTTCCCCTTTCCTCCCAGTTAGGAGGTTGGAATGTGACGGGGACGTTCAACGCCAGCACGTACAACTTCAACCACACGGTGAAGGTCCTGGAGTCGCTGTACAGCGAGCAGCCGTTTTTCAGCCTCTTCATCGGCAGCGACGACAAGAACTCCTCAAGGAACATTCTCCAGGTGAGTCGTGCTCTTCTCCCGTGTCGAGCTCTCTCGATATTAAAGGACAAGTTCACCTTCATAAACATAAGGATTGAGAAAATGCAACAATATTAGTAGAACACATCAGTGAAAGTTTGAGGAAAATTGGACAATCGATGCAAAAGTTATGAATTTTTAAAATTTTTGTTTTGGAACCGCTGGATGAGGAGACTACTACAGCTTGTGAGTCATATGCGTACAACAGTATGAAGAAAATATAAAAGAAAATTCAACATATTTTCACTTTTTTCGCATAATAAAAGAGCAATTGACTTGCCTCTTTCTAAAGGCAGGGGGAATAATATTACCCATAACATTTATCGGTAACGAGTCAGGGGAATGTGTACTTTTTTCAAAAGATGGAATTTTGTGAAATTCTCTTTATATTTTCCTTATATTGTTGTACGCATGTGACATCTAAGTTATTCATACAGTGCAGTAGTCTTCTCATCCAGCGGGTACTGCAAAAAAACTTCAAAAATTCATAACTTTTGAACGGATTGTCTGATTTTCCTCAAACTTTCAATGATGTGTTCTACTAATATTGCTACATTCTCTCAATCCTTATGTTTATGAAGGTGAACTTGTTCTTTAACAATTGCTGTGGGTCACTTTGATGATGTGCAACATGATATGTCAAGATGGAATTAATCTTACCTCAGTTGAGAATTTGTTTTGATTTGGTGGTGTTACTTTTCGTGACTGTTTTGTGTTTTTTAATTTTGTGCAGCAGTCTGAAATTAATGAAAGTGAAAGAGAGAGAGCTGGAATCAGAGCATGTATCATTTCCACACAAAGGATAGAATGACTGGTGCGAACTTTGACCTCTATGTATGGCATTCATCTGCGTTCTACTAAAATGTGAGATACTTGTACCATTCCTGTGTGATAATGATGTTTAAATGTTTTGGGAGTGAAAACATAGTCAGCTGTCTTGAAATGTAAAAAAAAAATGAAGACAAATAGAAATAACTACTAACAAGCAATCATATTATGTGACTAAATAACCAACCGACTGACTAACCTAAAAGGTCACACACTGTTCTTTCACATGCTTTGCATTTCAGGCAGCATGTTTTCAGTATTAAAGCAAAAACAGTTTGGGCATTGTATTGAAAGAAATCAAGCAATTAACTCCAAAATTACAATTCAGCAAAAATGGAACAAAAACAAACATGTGAACTTAAACTGACATTGGTGATGCAAGTCACAAGTATGCTTGGATGCGCCACTCTGTAATGTTATATGTGTACATCAGACATGCAGTCTTAACCCATTGAGGACAGTTTGATTTGCTACATACAATGTACAACACACATTTCCCATAGACGCTTGCCCGAGTATACTCGGGACTCGTCCTCAATGGGTTAATGCTGGTGGGATTCTAACGCTATGGCTCAAGCACTACCTTATTATCCCTCTGAAAAAAAAAGAAAATGTGGGTCAGGGTTGACCACTGCCAGAGTATCCAGCACAACTTGCCTTTACAGAGTTTCCATTTCACACCATAGATCAGGAGTTGGTCGAAATCAGTCGAGCTGTAGCGATGAGGCGCCCGAGGAATGTAGTGGCACGGAATCCAGTAGCCCAATTAGCATGTTTAATTTCATTATGATGGTTCTCGTGCCCTGGAATGCCGCAAAATAACGGAAGATGATGAATGGAAAGAGTCAAGTACGTAAACAGTTGCTTGGGTGTACCACTCTGTGCCACCCCATCTATTCATCAGTTGGTATTTTCTTATGCAATCAAGTCAGTATACAAACTAGAAAAGAGTATGACATCATAAACAAATACTAAGTGCTTGAATTTGTGGCCTGGCATATCAAAACCTTAATGACTTCTGCAAACATTGATTTTACGACCTCGAGGTATTTCCTTTTATCGTAATTAGGACTCTAATTTTTTAAAATAAATGATTTATGATCTGCAGCATTTCTTTTTTTTAATGCAAAACTTGCCATGAAGAAGTATGTGAGTGAGCTCACTGGTGCAATGATGAAAGTGTGAGAAAATTAGGTCTGAAGTTAAGCTAAAATTCAAACTTTTAGCCAAGAAGGAAATTTAAAGATACTATGACAAAATGCTTCAGGTGAAATGGGAAAACTTACTTGAATTTCAAAACATCTGCTAGACAGCAGGTATGCAAAGTTTTGGGTTTTGAGCTAATGTCAGATGTATTATTTTACAGCCAAATCAGGCTGTTTTCTAGTTTTCTCATCTGATGGCATTATTTTTCCTCTCTCTTATCCGTGAATCAAATGGCACCGATATCTTTACTTTGCATACCTACTTGCAGTAATACAGGTTTGATGTGTGGACATCTTGATCAGAAAAAGACAGGAATTTTGTTTCAATATGAAAGAAAGATTTAGTATCTCTCTTGTTTTGGTGTAGTTATTCCTAAAGATATGCCCCAATAGTGTATCTGTGTTTGTATGTGTGTGTGTATGTGTGTATGTGTGTGTGTGTGTCTTCCTTGTGTTGTCTACATGTAGTTTTGAAATTTTTGAATTCATGTATAAATGACAATTTTCTTAGAAGAGAGTGATCTGTGAGACTTCTAGAATATACTAACAATTCAAAGCAATTCTTTTTAGATAAAAAGTGATATCATGATAATTATTCCAAACTAAATTTATGAAAGTTTTAGAGCTTTTTGAATACTTTCATGGTAGCTAGTGCATTTGCAAATTTGGGATTGTAGTCTTTAAGTGCAAACTTTCTTACCCTTTCCAAGCTTCTCTGAAACTCCCGTGAATGAGACCCAATAAAAACAAGAGTCTGTGCGCGACAATATTTCTGCAGGTGGCTGCTTTCACTCAACACAAAAACATTCCTCCACAACAACCCATGAAGGCCTGGCCTATCGCAGTACGGAGTGTAGGCCAGTGAACTTTGACATGCCTTCCGTAAATTCACTTCAAAACTTTGAAAAGAAGATTTTAAAAAAGATAGGAATATCGCATACAAACCAGCGTTGGCAATTTGTCCATAGTGACTGCTGGCAAAAGAAGAGTTTTTGATCTTAAAGCATAAACAATCCATCGCAAAGGAAGAGTTTTGAAGCAAGGATAAACAATCAGTTGCATTTAATTTATTTGGTTGAGGTTAGAACCGTGACACTGTTACTTAAATAGTGGTCGGAATCGTTGAAGCAGCTCCCTCTGTGGAATTTTCTGTTAAGTGTCCGTTTCCCCTACCCCACCCCTTGTGATTTATTGGCTGTTTATGTCACTTGAGGAATTTTCATTCCTCTCATTGCTGGTAACTCTTGTCACACTCAGAAAAGTTTAAATCTTGACTCAAATCTTTTTTTTTTTTTTTTTTTGTGATGGTGGTACAGTAGTCGCCGCTTAATCAGGAGGGGTCGGGACAGGTTTTTCTCATGTGTTTGAATGGGGCTCTTGCTTTTTTTAAGGCATTGGCTGGTGTTCCAGATTATTGGGTGAGGGCTGTACTTTGCTAGTGCTTTTATGGGGCAGGTTTTTTTCTTCTTTTTTTTTCACATGAAAAAAACCCACACTATTATGAGAGGTGGTGGATTGATTAAGCTCTGATTTTGAAACAGAAACTGGTAACAAACATGAAATGATTTGTTGGCTAAATTTGGTTTTTGCACCTGTGCATCAAAATTTGAATCAAGTTTGTCTGTTGTTGCACCTCACCAATAAACATGGAATCCAATGCCATTGCCCTTTGCTGATATCTTGTATGTGTATGTACACTTGAGACAGATGCACTCTGTATAGTAACTTAAGCAAGAAATTTTTGAAGTGATTGTCTGCTTTAAAAAAAATATATAGTGACAACAACAACAAGAAGAATCTTTCCTGTTTTCTTCCCCAGATTGCTCGATCTGGATTACTTTTACCTGATTCAAGCTACTTAGTCAACAAGACAGAAGATGATCCTGTGAGTATGCAAACTTTTGTTGTTGTTGTTGTTGTATTTTTGTTTTTGTTTTATCTTTCATTAGATTGTTGTTGTTTTTTGTTCTTGATTTTGTCAGTGCTTTTGTTGTTTTCTTAGCAAAGCAAGACTTGGAGAGAGAGAAATGGGAACATATTGTTTGACCTCCTTCAAGGCAGTAATGCCTTTATATTTTCTCCTTTTTTTTAATAGATTCTACAACCATACCATGAAGTCCAGGCCTTGAAATAGGATTTTGGAGGGGCAAGGCCATTTAGAAAAGGGCACCTTTTCCAAGAGGCCAGCCATGAAAGGGCACTTAGGTCAGTCAGAGGGGCACCAAGGCCACATTGAAAAGGGCATGTTGGGTGTTTTTTTAAAGGGCGATTTTTGCGACGTTGCAAGAATTTTATGTTTGTTTTTTTCATATTCTAACAACAACCCCCCCCCCCCCCAATTACATAATATATATACAGTCAACCTCGCGTAAGTCGACATAATCGGGACTGAGCAAAACACGTCGACTTACGCGTAAGTCGACATTTTGTCGACTCATAAATGAAAATTAATTTCCTCTGTACAGAGTAAGATTTGGATCACGATGCAGATCGCTACCCATATATCTTACTCCTTTTGCCGCCAAAACATGCCTACTGACATGAGCAACAATAATGTTTTAGTTCATGCATAAATCTTGCGCGGGTTAGTAACGACGACAACGCACAATTCCCAAATCTCTAGAGAGATTTTGAGAGAGCGGGATCGGAAACCTAGGCCCGTTTCTAGACACTTAACGTTTTAAACTTAATTTGAAATATCAAAGGCAAATTCCCCAAAATTGAATTAAACTTTGCGATTTAAATTCAAGTGCGTTGCTGGGAAGATATGCGTGTAATTTTGCATGATTCTGTCGAGATTATTTTTCAGTGCCGACTGAGTTGAAATATGTGTGATTTTCCTTCCCTAAGTCGCCATATTTGTTCTCCTCCGATTCGCAACATTATAACTACCGCTCTGTACGGCGCGGGCCTGTCTGAAATAAGAAGAAGAAAAGTTTGTTCATCCGAAAACGACATCTTTCGGACTACTATAACCTCCGTAAAAACAAACCTCTTACCATTGTCGGACTAATTTAACTTTGGACTGAGATTTAAAACTTCGGCATAGCGAACTTTAACAATAATTCGTTATCATTTTTTTCATTGACATTTTGTGAAGCAGCATGCGTTTCGGTAGTTTGAAACGTGTAAATGTTGCGATGTCTTTCCTCTGCAAGTGCAGACTAAGTTCGGTCACGGCGAAAGTTCCGTTACGAAATAAAAAATAATGCGAGCCTTTTCAACAATAACGCACTTCCGTACATTTTTATGCGTTTAAACGCAGTTTCTAGTTTCGGACAAGAACCGCAAGTTTTTTCTGCAACGCTCTTGCGTTTTAAAAACAGATTTGCATTTGATTTTTAGAGTTGCGTTTAAACGCAATTGAGTTTAAATTTCATACAATTTTCTAGTTTTGCGTTATTATCAAACGCAAGTCTTTTCAGCGTTCCGTGTGATTTGATGGACTTGTATTTGATTTTCAGAATTGCGTTTAATTTTTAATTTTGCTTACGATAAGTCTTTTAAACAATAACACACTTCCGTAGATGTTTAGAGATGCGTTTAAACGCAATTTCTTATAGTTTCGTACAAAAACCGCAAGTCTTCTCTGCAACGCTCTTACGTTTGAATACACCGTTACGTGATTTGATGAACTTGCATTTGATTTTTAGAGTTGCGTTTAAACGCAATTGAGTTTAAAAAAAAGTTCCCTTCAATTTTCTAGTATCGTGTGATTATCAAACGCAAGTCTTTCAGCGTTCCGTGTGATTTGATGGACTTGCATTTGATTTTTAGTGTTGCGTTTAAACGCAATTGAGTTTAAGTTTCCTACAATTTTCTAGTTTCGTGTGATTATCAAACGCAAGTCTTTTCAGCGTGCCATGTGTTTTGATGGACTTGCATTTGATTTTCAGAGTTGCGTTTAAACGCGAGTTAAAAAAAAAGTTCCCTACAATTTGCATACAGTTGCATTTAATTTGTAATTTTGTTTACGAAATAAAAAATAATGCAAGTCTTTTAAACAATAACACACTTCCGTAGATGTTTAGAGATGCGTTTAAACACAGTTTCTTATAGTTTCGTACAAAAACCGCAAGTCTTCTCTGCAACGCACTTGCGTTTAAATACAGCATTACGTGTGATATGATGGACTTGCATTTGATTTTTAGAGTTGCGTTTAAACGCAATTGAGTTAAAAAAAGTTCCCTACAATTTTCTAGTTTCGTATGATTATCAAACGCAAGTCTTTCAGCGTTCCGTGCGATTTGATGGACTTGCATTTGATTTTTAGTGTTGCGTTTAAACGCAATTGAGTTTAAGTTTCCTACAATTTTCTAGTTTCGTGTGATTATCAAACGCAAGTCTTTTCAGCGTGCCATGTGTTTTGATGGACTTGCATTTGATTTTCAGAGTTGCGTTTAATTTTTAATTTTGCTTATACGAAATGAAAAAAATAATGCAAGTCTTTTCAACAATAACGCACTTCCGTCATTTCCGTAGATGTATAGAGATTTATTTAAACGCAGTTTCTAGTTTCCTACAAAAACCGCAAGTCTTCTCTGCAACGCTCTTGCGTTTAAATACATCGTTGCATGTGATTTGATGGACTTGCATTTGATTTTTAGAGTTGCGTTTAAACGCAATTGAGTTTCAGGTTCGTAACAATTATTTTCTAGTTTCATATGATTATCAAACGCAAGTCTTTTCAGCAACGCAATTGCGTTTAAATGCAAAAGTTGCGTGTGATTTGATATCACCTGCATTTGATTTTTTTGAGTTGCATTGTAATAAATCTTTTTAGAAAGGGCCCTGGTTTTAATACCGCTTCGGAATAATCAACGTTAGAATATTCGGATTTACAAAAACAGGGGCAGGGGGCACATACCCCCCCCCCCCCCATTACTTTTTGGGGCACCATCAAAATGTGCCCCCTTTTCTGGAATATGCCCCTTTTTAGGAGAATGGGACCGATTTTGCACCTTGGCAACTGAAAGTACAAAAAGGGCCTGGAAGGAGCACAGGGGCAGCTCTCGGGGGGGGGGGGGGGGGGGGGGGGCAGGGGTACACAGTGCCCCTCCATCTTTTGGAGGATCAACTAAATGTGCCCTTTTTTCTTTGAAGGTGCCCCTTTTTTCCTGTAAAGGGGGGCACACTTTTTCCTAAGGGGCAGTTTTAAGAACCAAAAGGGCACTTTGAGGAACAAAAAGGGCACTTTGAGGAACAAAAAGGGCACTTTGAGGAACAAAAAGGGCACTTTGAGGAACAAAAAGGGCACTTTGAGGAACGAAAAGGGCACTTTGAGGAACAAAAAGGGCACTTTGAGGAACGAAAAGGGCACTTTGAGGAACAAAAAGGGCACTTTGAGGAACAAAAAGGGCACTTTGAGGAACAAAAAGGGCACTTTGAGGAACAAAAGGGCACTTTGAGGAACAAAAATCAAAAAGGGCACTTTGAGGAACAAAAAGGGCACTTTGAGGAACAAAACTTTCAACTAACCAGCCAACCCGTGTTCACATACAGTGTTACGGGGGTGGGGGATCTGCACAATTTTTTTACATTTCATTTCACTTTTTTTCGCATGCGTGCCCTCGATCACATTTACTTTGAGCATGCGGGCATGAATGCAGAGCAAGAGAGATGGCAATTCTCACAGCCGTCCGACATGCCTGGCACATGGCTTGCGACCACTTGCTCCAGACGATTTAATAGCCGCATTCCCCACAGTAACACACGCATGCACATACTGCACCCATCCAACGCGCTCAACCGCTGATTGCGACACTCGACGTACAGACACCATCAACGTACTTCCGTACGTACGCGCGGGCACACTACGAATACAGTCCAGGAAGACTACTACCTAGCTAGTACCCCGCTGCGCTGCGGAGGCAGTCGGAACGGTCAAAGCCGGGTGGCCATACCGTACGTACATAAGTACAAGTGTACGTACATGTCGTCTCGTTGAGTTTGAATCAGATAAGAATAGTGGGACGCGAGTGAACTGAACAGAAGGTATGATATTTGAGATGAGGAAATTTGTTCAAGCTTATTGGAGTGTAGACTTTGAGAAAGGGCATATTATACGTCATATACAAGAACTTTCATTTTAAAAGGGCACCACGGCCACAAGAAAAAGGGCACATTTTTTTTGGCCGTAACTTTGATCACGGAAGAAAGGGCATTGCGGCCAACGAGAGGGGCACCGACGGCCATGGCCGTCGGTGGCCGTCGGTTAATTCGAGGCCTGGAAGTCCTTATAATGCCATTCCTCACTGTGTTCAAGTTGGTTTTATTGAATAGAGTAGAATCAGATGAGCAGAATGACAGAAATTTCATCGAAATTGTATTAAACAACTAAGAAAGTCATGGAACTGAGAAATTTTCAGACTTCACCCCGTGATCGATATCAATTCAAACTTGGTGAGGACTTGTTTGAATGTTAAAACCCCTTCTTTTGATAATTCCAGGCTGGGTCAAACTTTACAACCTTCAGTGATATGGATTTTCTTCCCTACCCTACTAGCCATTCTCTGTAAAGGAATTCTTAAAGAAAGTTTGTGAAAATTCTAGAAGATTTATAAAAGCTTTATCTGGAATAACAGCACCACCACCAAAGTACAGTTTTAAGAAGGAGTTATGATCTGGTATCCCCATATACTGTAAAAAGTGGAAATTTTCGCACATTTCCCGCAACCAGAAATTAGCAAAGAAATAAAAGCATGTGAATATTTTGGCTTGCCTTATGTTCCAGTAGTTGATGTCTTGATTCTGCCCAAATAAGAACACACAAAACTCTTCTTGCCCTGCCTTCGCGCGAAAACATCCACTTTTACAGTAACACAATTTACTCATGCAAGAGTCATCTTGCCAGTTTGGAAGTAAAGGGGCACTGTGCCAACAGCGAAGTTCATGTACTTACACCAATTTGCCCTATAACTGATGATAACATAGGCCTACTTGGCAGTGTATCCAGTTATTTCCATACAGTGTAAACTCAAGCACGATATCCACCACTTGAAGGCAGAAAAAAAAAAGTGGAGGAGGCATATAAACAAATACTTTGAAAACATGGAAAGAAGAAGAACGGTTATTTCATCGCTCGATAGCATGAGCTGTGCCGTAACTCTAACATGACTGTTATTACCCTTACTCTGCAAATATCCAGCCAATGTTCCTCACAAAATGGTCCAT
Source organism: Diadema antillarum (assembly GCF_040938485.1). Lineage (NCBI taxonomy): Eukaryota > Metazoa > Echinodermata > Echinoidea > Diadematoida > Diadematidae > Diadema > Diadema antillarum. The sequence goes on from NW_027271196.1 coordinate 691,222, forward strand.
AAATGTCTCGGCAAATTCTGATTGATGTGGCAACTGACAGCATTGCGACGGCCCTCAGCACCAGGGCACTGTAGCTCAGTGCTATAGGGATGTATGGAGCCAATATTTGCAGTCTTCACTATGATCCTGTATTTTCATGGTTTTCATTACCGTATGGAAATATTGACATTGGACTTCATATTCACGATACTATATGCACTACATTTGTATCATCAAGTCTAGCTTTAAAATGACATGACAATTCCAGCTAGGAAGTCAAAACTTGTATTTGTGACTATCTCCTTGAACCTGTCGTGTAATTAAACATCAGTTCTTATCGATTACAACAGGAAACTCTGATATTATGAATATCTTTACTCTTATCCTAACACAAGCCATACCCAAATCTAGAAATGTCGCTATGGCGACTGATGCCTCCGCCATAATGCATGATGCTCCCAATAGGTGTATAGGACAATGTCTTCAAAATGTGTGATGACAGTTTCACATAACTGGCAAAATATTGAAATGACAGGTTTGTCAGAAATATCTTGAATGTTCACTTTCCTTGAACTAGGTTTGCTATAATTGGCTATGAAAGAGTTCAGGTACATGTATTTGGGGAATTGAGGATTTTTACTTAACTTCTGACTGACCCTTTTATAAGTTTATGCATTGAGCAATTTTAAAGGTATGAAGAAAGAGTGTAATTTAACAGTGCAAAATAGATTTTTTTTTTGCATTAAAACCTTGCTTTGACCCTTAACCTTTGACCTTTGACCTTCTGGCAGGAAATTTCCAAGAGAATCTCCATTAGGTATACATGTACATATTTTATATTGAATTTTAAGAATAATAATGCAAGCATTGCATATGTATACTAGTACAATGTATATGAGGGAAATAGTAAAAATATTGAGGAGTTGACCTTGACCTTTGACCCCCTGACTATTGACCCATGACCCCTATATTCCCTAGATAATCCCTGCCAGTCAGTACATGCATATGTACCAAGTTCCATGAAGATACATTGAACCATTTGCGAGAAAAGTGAAATTGTAACAGTTTCACCCAACCTTTGACCTTTTGACCTTTGATCTTATGACATGAAACTCTCTCTGGAGAATCTTTACGCAGTAGTACATGTCTACAGTAAGTTTCAAGAAAATACCTTTGGGCATGGCATGGATATGGGGGAAATAGCAACATTTCTAGCATTTGAACTTGACCTTTTGACCTTTGACCTCTTGCCAATGTCACTTGAATTTACTCAACTAATTGCCCCATCATACATCATCCTTGGACCAAGTTTGGGGAAAGCTGCTCCATCCAGTTTTGAGTTATCACATAAACAGATAAATTTTAGGATTTGACCTTGATCTTTGACCTTTGACCTCTGTCCGATTTAACTCAAAAATCAATCAAGTAATTGTCCCACCATACATTATATTCGGACAAAGTTTGGTGAAATTTGCATGATCCAGTCTTGAGTTATCGCGTAAACAGATACAATTTCATGATTTGACCTTGACCTTTGACCTTTGACCTTTCGTCGAATTCACCCAAAATCTAATCAAGTAATTGCCCCATCATACTTCATACTTGGACCAAGTTTGGTAAAATTCCAGTCAATCTTACTCAAGTTATCGTGTAAACGAATGTGGACGGACGTACGGACGTACGTACGGACAGACGGACAACCCGAAAACATAATGCCTCCGGCACCACTTCGTGGCGGAGGCATGAAAATAGAATTGGCTCATAGAGTATAAGTCTTCCATGTGTTTGACTTTTCAACTAGAAGGAACTGCATTGATGGATTGGAATTCCATCTTAATATGTTTCTAGATTACAAGTGCTTCGACCACCAAAATGTGAAAAGAAACCATGAAAATGTAGGCCTATCTCTGTTTTCACAGGAATCAATGAAGTCAGTTACATGTATGATACGTTGTATTTCCTCTGTACTGTATTTGTACAATTTGTATCATATATCATAAAACAAGATTTAAACTGGTGACATCTTTACACGCACATGGTTTTTACTTGAGTGACATTAGTGGTGGCCAGGGCCACTAGAAATTACTGGCGGGCTACCTTTTCATGCCTCCGCCACGAAGTGGTGTCGGAGGCATTATGTTTTCGGGTTGTCCGTCCGTCCGTCCGTCCGTCCGTCCGTACAACACTTTGTACGTCCGTACGTACGTCCGTCCGTCCGCTTTCGTTTACGCGATAACTTGAGTAATATTTACTGGAATTTTACCAAACTTGGTCCAAGTATGAAGTATGATGGGGCAATCATTTGATAAGATTTTGGGTGAAATCGGCTGAAGGTCAAAGGACAAAGGTCAAGGTCAAATCATGAAATTGTATCTGTTTACGCGATAACTCCAGACTGGATAAAGCAAATTTCACCAAACTTTGTTGGAGGATGATGTATGATGGGAAAATTACTTGATTAGTTTTTCAGTAAAATCGGACAGAGGTCAAAGGTCAAAGATCAAGGTCAAATCCTAAAATTTATCTGTTTACGTGATAACTCAAAACTGGATGAAGCAGCTTTCACAAAACTTGGTCCAAGGATGATGTATGATGGGAAAATTAGTTAAGTAGATTTTAGTGACATTGGCAAGAGGTCAAAGGTCAAAAGGTCAAGGTCAAATGCTACAAATGTTGCAATTTCCCTCATATCTATGCAATGCCCAAAGGTATTTTCTTGAAACCTGGTGTGGACATGTACTACTGTGTAAAGATTCTCCAGAGAGAGTTTCATGTCATAAGGTCAAAGGTCAAAGGTTAGATGAAAATGTTGCAATATCACTTTTCTCGCAAATGGTTCAATGTATCTTCGTGGAACTTGGTACATACGCATGTACTGACTGGCAGGGATTATCTAGGGAATTTAGGGGTCATGGGTCAATAGTCAGGGGTCAAAGGTCAAGGTCATCTCCTCAAAATTTTACTATTTCCCTCATATACTAGTATATGCAATGCTTGCATTATTAGTTTCAAAACTTAATACATGCATTACCTAATGGAGATTCTCTGGGAAATTTCCAGCCAGAAGGTCAAAGGTCAAAGGTTAAGGGTCAAAGGCCAGGTTTCAATGCCCCCGCCCCAAAAAAAAAAAAAAAAATCCATTTTGTACCGTCATTACACTCTTTCTTCACATCTTGGAAATTACTCAGTGCATAAACTTATAAAAAGGTCTGTCAGAATTCAAGTAAAAATTCTCAATTCCCCAAATATGTGTACCCGCACTCTTAGAAAATTAAAGCAAACCCAGTTCAAGACATTTCTGACAAACCTGTCATTTCAATATTTTGCCAGTTATGTGAAACTGTCATGGATCACACATTGTGAGGACATTGTACTATTTGCCTATTTGGAAAATCATGCATTATGGCGGAGGCATCAGTCGCCATAGCGACATTTCTAGTTTTTTTTTTTTTTTTTTTATAAGAAAGTATATGTTTGGTGGCCTGATTTGGGTGGGGGGCACATTGATTTAAGGAAATAGATTAGGTCATCAGATGGCAATAGTGATTTTCTGGCATTTACTGTATTTTTATTGAGGTTTGTACCATTTACACAGCACCCACTACACATCTTTCTTGTTGCTGTATCCGGAGAGCAACATGATATAATCATTCAGATAAATGCGTGAAATGGGTTGTTGAATGAGGACTAACTTTCAATAGATCAACTGATCTGTTACATCAAATTCCTTAGATCTATCAAAAATGTCTAAATGTCAATGATAGTTTTTCTTTATTTTTTTTGTAATCTTATTTCTACAGTGTATCTGAAGATTTATGTTTTGTTGTGTTTTTTTTTTCATATGTTCCATTATCACCAAGTTATGTCTTTGAGAAGACTTATATGTGTCACTAAAGTCTTTGTGGGGCAATATCACTGTAGCGCAGAGAGTTAAATTGACATCTACCATGTTTATTAGACCAGACACTTGTAGCTTTGAATCCTTGTGGCTGCAATAAACCCAATTTCGCCTAGACAGGTAGTGTTGTGAAACTCCTCATTTCCCAACTCCACTGATCTAGTACGCACAATGCAATGTATACATAACCGGGCTCTCTAGTCATTAATGGAATATTTAGAGTTAGGTGATGTTTTTACAGACGAGTTTCATGGGACATTTTCCAGATTTCGCATCCATTCCCCTTTACCTGGTCTCAAACTAGGGCTGCGTCTTTCCCATGTTTGAAACGCGTTTTCGATACCCACTATCAGAATGAGTTTACAAAGACCTTTGGGACCATGTTTCTTTAGTTCTTGCATATTTATCATCTTCATTGCCAGTCAAGAGGGAGGCGTTGCCAATGTGCAGCTCCATTGCGCTGTTTGACCCAAGGAGCAGAGATTAGACATGCAGTAGGCAGGTCCAAGCTTAAAACACATTTCAAAATGACTTTGAGTACATCATCTCTGCAAAAACATATTTCTGGCTCAAATGCATATATGAAATTGCACTTTTTTCTTTCAGTAAAAGGTGTTTCTTATCCCGTAATCCAAACAGCCTTTGGGATCATGTTTCTCAAGTTCTTGCATTTATCATCTTCATTGCCAGTCGAGAGGGAGGCATTGTCAATGTGCAGCTCCATTGCGCTGTTTGACCCAAAGAGCAGAGATGAGACATGCAGTGGGCAGGTCCAAGCTTCAAACACATTTCAAAATGAGTAAATCATCTCGGCAAAACCGTGTTTCTGGCTCAGATGCATTTGAAATTGCACTTTTTTCTTTCCAGAAAAAGGCGTTTCTTACCCTGTAATCCCAACAACCTTTGGGATCATGTTTCTCGAGTTCTTGCATTTATCATCTTCATTGCCAGTCGAGAGGGAGGCGTTGTCAATGTGCAGCTCCATTGCGCTGTTTGACCCAAAGAGCAGAGATCAGACATGCAGTGGGCAGGTCCAAGCTTCAAACACATTTCAAAATGAGTAAATCATCTCAGCAAAAACCTGTTTCTGGCTCAAATGCATTTGAAATTGCACTTTTTTCTTTCCAGAAAAAGGCATTTCTTACCCCATAGTCCAAACAGCTTTGCATTTATTATCCCAAATTTCCCCAAAAGTTTAATCAAATTGAGTTGATACCCAACTGCAGTGCTTTCAACTAAACATGTTTGAAAAGCCAGATTGTGGCCATTAACCCTGTTAGGATGGACTGATTCTGCTACAACAGGCATTTCCCATAGACACCTGCCCGAATATACTCGGCACTCGTCCTCAGTGGGTTTAAAGAGGGGCCCTGAAATCAAATGCTTGTTGATTTGTGTTGAATAATATGATACCCTCAACATCACTTTTGTGGTAAAACAAATATCTAGGAACATTCCATATATCTTTAACGATTTTTTCTTCTATTTTTCTTCAGATTACTTGGGAAGAATCCTTCCAAACCAATATTCTTGAGATGACATCTGTCAATCATTGCTAAAGTACTAAAATGTTTAACAACAGACAATGGAATGCACCCTCCTCCCGACTCAGCATAACTTTCATGTTTCTGTGATACTAATGTGACTAACAAAAGACATGGCGAGGGAACATGCAAGTTATGCTGAGTCGAGGGGAAGGTGCATTCCATTGTCTTTTGTTAAACATTTCATTTTCAGTACTTTAGCAATGATTGACAGATGATGTCATCTCAAGAATATTGCTTTGGAAGGATTTTTTGTGGGCGTTCCCAAGTAATCTGAAGAAAAATAGAAGAAAAAATCGTTAAAAAGATATGGAATGTTTCTAGATAATCGTTTTACCACAAAAGTGATGTTGAGGGTATCATAAATCAACACAAATCAACATGCATTTGGATTTCAGGGCCCCTTTAAAGCTCAGCATAAAGGCACCCATAGACATACAGAGAAATCAGCAAGATAGAGGGAGAGAATTGTATATAATGAGTATCAGAACAGAGTGAATTATACGGAGTAGAGACATGATAGAAAGTGGCATGTGATAAGACAGAGAGATATACAGACAGGGCATTAGAGGGAGGGAGAGACATAAAGAGACAGAAACAGAATGCCAGAGAGACAGAGAAAGATCCATAGAAGTGTGAGAGAGAGAAAAAGAAACAGACAGACAGACATACATACAAACATACACTCAAACATACAAAAAAAAAAATGCAGAGGCAGAAAAATATGAAGAGAGGAAGAGAGGGGAAAGAGAGGGAGGAAAATGAAATCGGGTAGAAACTTTGAAGTGTACATACTAGAGCACAGAGAAAACCAAAGGAGGTATGATGATGATATTGTTATATCATAATATGATATAATTGTATATAATATAATAACTCAATAATATGATAAAGTAATCCTATCTTGTTATAATAAGATGATCATAAAATAACATAACAGTTTGTTCTTTATCCAGGGTAGACTATTCAGTGTTGCCACTGCTCTACCAGACAGCCCTACCATTATTATTACCCCAGCATTGCCAAGTACCCATTTATAAATTTAAAAGAAAACCCAGAAAGTCAGAGAAAAATATGAAAGGAAGGATTGACAGAGATATTAACCTGTTGAGGATGGACTTATTTTGCTACAACACGCATTTCCCCTAGACCCCTGCCTGAGTATACTCGGGACTCGTCCTCAACAGGTTAAATGGTGACAGGTACAGTTCAAAGAATAAAGGAACATAGACTAGCAAACCTTAGATGATGATGGGGGGGGGGGAGAGACAGGGTTAGAATTATTATAGAAAGAGAGGAAGAGAGACAAAAAAAAACCCCAAACAAACAAACAAAAACACAAAAGAGAAGCAAAGAAGGTGTTCTTCTCCACATTTGCATAGAGTAAGTCCTGCTCGGGTATCTGTTCCAAGGAAAAGGGGGGGGGGGGGGACAAAGATTCACATTGCATTTTAAGTAGCTATTATTAAGGAGTAGGGGGGGGTAGTGTTATTAAGATGTAGTGATATACAGACATCAAACCCATTATCACATTTCGCGCAGGATTAGACAGTCTCCTGTCCAAGTTCCCTCGTAACATTTTGCTGCTTTATCTCCTTCTTTTCTCCCTCATCTCCTGTTACTTCTTCTTCTTTTTTTCTTCCTCTCGCCCCTGTGGAAGGGGGCGATCAGGTTTCAATTTTGGCCGGGGCAATATGATACGCTGTGATATCTACAAATATCCTCACCAGAAAAAAAAAACAAAAAAAACCGAAGAAAAGAGAGAGAGAAAAAAAAAGAAAATCATAAGGGAACTCAACATGAGAGCAAAGAAGCCAGTTTTATATGCAATATGCCACCTAGACAGTACCGTCTTCGCTGTGCTTCTAGGGACCCTGGACAATACTGTCATATATCTGTGTTGTTGTTATTGTCGTTGGCATGTTTCTTTTCCTTTATAACGTTCAACCGCTGACAGTTAGGGTATTACATGCATAGTGGTGGCAAAATTATATTACTTTGCTCAGAGCATCTCAGAGGTGTGAGATGTAAAGAAAAATAAAAGTGAAGAAAGTGAGCGAAAAAGAGTAATCAAATGCCAAAATGATTGCTTTGTTGCCTGTAGGTCAAGGAAGTTGTCCCTGAGTGCATAACAACCTTTCTTCCCCGTAAGCATGTCTTTCAGCAGCTTGCATTTTCTGAGACTCAACGCCAGCATTTATGATGATTGTAAAGGGAAGTCTAGAAACTGTTAAACATTCATTGTGTTTTGCCAGTGTTTTCGTGTTCCAGGCAATCTGGTAAAAAATGGCAACATTGGTGGAACAATTTCTCCTTTCTCTCTGTTCTGTTTAAACGACCAGGCATTAAACTACTTGCTCTTTTGATATTCACAAAACTGTCCGACTTCGATGAAATTTCTATCTCTCTGGCCATATGATTTTTATCTTTATAGTCAATTGAGCTTTAAAGGGTGTGTACAGTTCTGGTTGAGGTGAGGATTTAGCTTTTAACGTTTTGCGAGATATTCAGAAACCATTCTATGAGATGTCAAAGAGCATGCAATTCTAAGGGGTATCAAAAGTTTATTTGATGAAAATCGGTTTTGAAATGGCTGAGATATCCATAAACAAAGTTAAACAAAGAGATCCTAATAAAAGGCGTGGCCTGTCGCCTTTTATCATTATCACTTTTTTTGGATATCTCAGCCATTTGGAAACCAATTTTCATCAAATAAACGTTGAAACTTTCTTAAAATTGCATGCTCTTTCATATTTCATAAGAGGTTTCTCATCATCTCACTTTAAGGAATGTTCAAAACATGAATCCCCACCTCAACCAGTACTGAACAGTCCCTTTTTAAATATAATGTGTTGTAGAATTGTTAACCCCCCCCACCAAAAAAAAAAAGAAAAAAAAAAGGAGGAAGCTGACTATTTCAGGTGCTTCTTATGCAGAGAAAGGTCAGCCTCTGGAAGAAGTGTAAATTCTCTCGGTGACATTCTACTAAGATGAAATATAAAGTCTCTTTAATAGTGTCATAATGCACAGTGACAAAATGTAAAGTGTTTTTGGTGTAATGCTACTGCTCCTGGAGCATTGCCATTGACACAAGATTCATGCAACACAGTCATGAGAACACTGACAAGGCTTAACCCTTCCAATTCCGTGGCAATGTGCTGGCATACAATGTGTATCTTGCATTTCCAGATTGTGGTGCTCAGTGGCTTAAACATCTTGTCATTGTTCAAATTTATGAAATTCTTCGGTCGAGATGTTTTTCATTGCAACTGATTGAACAAATTGCCCGCCATTGACGTAAATAAGCACTGAATTGATCAGTGTTTTAGTAGCAGCCATGATTAAAGAAATCATGGGCGTACGTACTTCTGGGCAATTTGTCAATCAGTTGCAACTCTTCCTCGTTGTTTGTCAACCAGGACGACTGGAAGAGTGACGCGATGCGATGAAGTGAAATCTCATTTTGTTTGGGTGCATTTTTCACAGCTCACTTGTGCCACGGAGATTTGGGCAGTTGACAGACTGAAAGCTGTTTTGATTATGGGATTAGACATGCCGCGTTGAAAAAAACACACAAAAAAGTGCAATGTCAAATATGATTGAGCCACAGAAGCACATTTCTGTAGAGATGATAAGTGCAAAGTCGTTTTGAAACGTGTTCACACTGTATATCTCGGACCTACCCACGCCAACTACACAATCTCTGCCCCTTGGGTCAAACTGCACGAAGATGGCTTAGATATCAGAAGAAAAAAAAAACCCAACAACAACAACACACAAAGTGGTCCTAATGAAAGGTGGGTCCTACTTTTTATCAGGACCTCTTTGTTTTTGGATGTCTCGGCCATTTCAAAACCAATTTTCATCAAATAAACCTTGAATTCCTCTTAGAATTGTACGCTCTTTCATATGATATTCGTAGGAGGTTTCTCATTTTCTCACAGAAAAGTTGGAAACCTGAAGCCCCATCTCAACCAAAATTAATGCCATCCCTTTAAAAACAGATCAGCATCTTGCATGGTGAACTTTAAGAGCAGAAAAAGCAGCACATCTGCACTATACGATGCTTGGATGGACAGAGATATTTGGCTAGGTATTGTGAACTCAATCTCATGTACATCCGTCAAATTGTAGTAGTAGCATTATCATTTCATATTTTGTGTTGTTTTCTAGGTACTCTCAGCGTACATTAAGTACATGGTGAAGGTTGCGACTCTGATTGGCGCAGACGAGGGCGAGGCAACGAGGCAGATGAAAGCCGTCCTGGAGTTTGGACAAATGATTGCAAACGTGAGCAAATCTTCAGAATGCTAGCTCTAGCCTCTTCTATTACAAGTACTCGACGAATATTTGTGATGATGCAGACAGCGATGTTTGAGATGATAATGGCGGTGGTATTTGGGATGAAAGTGGTGGTTATGGTTGACATTTGAAAGAAAATGTGACGGCGTGGATTCCGGACATCTGGTGAAGTGTCTCTCTGATAAGGCAATTGAGGTGGTAACTATGGTGATATGGCAGTCAAAGTGGAGTTTGTGACAGCAGTGATGGTGATGGTATTGATTTTTTTGTTGTGGGTGTGGTTGTGGTTGCCAAGGTGATTTTGAAATTATGTTGGTAATTAAGATGTTGAGGTTTTAGCAATGCCTCAATAAAACACTTCATTCTTTTTCATTCATTGCATTGTAAATAATATTTCGTATCATTAAATTTTCTATAACTAACATTGCCTGCGTCATTGTCATTATGTCGTAATATTTTTGCTATCATCATCATAATCGTTGTCAGTGATACTATTCAAATTGCTGTCAGTATACATTGTATTTAATGTTATTTTTTTGATCATTGTAATTATTGTTACTTTTATCATAACTATTTTCATTGTTATTGAAATTATGGGAATGATTAGCTTTAAAATTGGTGTCATTTTATTGATATCTGTAGATTTCGGTCAGAGATGACAGTCCGGATGATAGTGATCCAGAAATGCTGTATCACCTGAAGACGATAGAGGAGCTTCAGACCCTCATGCCAGCGGTGAGTTGGAAAGCTTTATCCCTTCATTCTGTGAGAAATGTAGTATTAACCTGTTCCATCTGGTAACCTGGTGGCCTGTGTATTAAGTCTATGGAGATTTCAGAATTCAGTGGTTGAAGGGATGGTTTAGTATTGGTTGAGATGAGGATTTGACTATTTTTTGTGTAGTCCTTATATGTGATTGCTTTTCCTGCCCGTTTGTCATTTTGCCTCTGACGAAGATTCTGCCAGGATTGAAAGCTCAGGCCCCTTTTGACTCCAACCTATGTATTTATGTGATACTAAGAAACCACCTATAAAATGTTACAGAGCATACAATTCCAACAGGAATTCAAAGTTTATATGATGAAAATTGTTTTAAAAAAAGTAAAATAAAGCAATCCTAATAAAAGGTGTGTCCCACCTTTAATTAGGATCACTTTATTTTGGATGTCTTAGCTATTTAAAACCAATTTTCCTCAAATAAAATTTGAATCCCTCTCGGAGTTACATTGTACAAACCGTACATGCTCTTTCATATGTCATAAAAGGTTTCCTATTATCTCACAAAAAAGTTGGAAACCCGAAGCCCCGTCTCAACCGTAACTATACCATCACTTCAAAACATTAGAAAGCGACAAACACAAAAATGTGTGAACTTCATTTTGCGCTAAAAAAAGAGAATAGAGGTTGCATATGAAAATAAACGACGGCAACAAGACAGACACAGTCTCGGCAATATAAACCATCTGGCACCCCGCCTCCACCTGCAGTCATGGCTGGATGGTTTGCTCTCTCGTTAATACACTTTGTAGCTCCTCTGACCTTTTTATCTTGATACCTTATTCGTAGCATCTCACTTCTCCCCTCTTTCGCTGTGGCGGGCATGCGCCAAATTGTGTCGGCAAAATTGTCCCACTTTCTGTGCTTAACTGGGGGTTAAAAAGAAAAACAAAGGAAGAGAGAGAGAGAGAGAGAGAGAGAGAGAGGGAGAGAATATTAAGCGTGTGATGTCTTGTGTAAAATGTCAAGGTCACTCAGCACCGCTGTAAGGGGATCGCGATGGATACAAATAAAGGAAGATGTATGCGTGCCGGGCTTGTTGAAGATAGTCATTTTTTATGAAGTGTTTCACACCCCCTGTAGTGAAGTGTCATCCCGTGCTCGTGGCTTTGTGCCCTCATAAACCTAATTTGCCGGGCAGCTTCGTAGATGCCTCGACTGAGACGCCTTAACTGCGTAGTGTAACGAAAGTGACCGTTCAAATCTTATGCGTCGGTAAATTACTCTTTTTATGATAGTAGCCCTCATTTGTACAATGTCGTGGTGGTGCCTGGGGGGACATTAATAGTAATAACAAGGCCATTGTGGCTTTTTGCGGTGGCTACACTAATGTGATAAGCATTTTACAGGTGTTTCATGGCGATATTGTGACATTTATGAACTGAGGAGTGAAACCTTCTATTCTATGATGGACTGAGGTGTTAGGGACGTGATGTCCAACCAGAACTGGGGAAATGGAATGAGAGTCAGGAATTATTCTGATTTTGCCAAGCATAATGGTATGACCATCCAGCTCAAAAACCCACGAAAAGTTGCAGATTAGGATTCTCTGTCATGTACAGTGTACCTAAAAATGTAATATCGGTTGAGCAACTCAAATTGTTTATAAGTTGGTCTTACTTGGGAGAGAAAACCTTTTCTCTACCTACTGTCCAAATTTGGTGGCTTTCAATAAAATCAAATTTGAGATATTAGCGTTTTTGTTTTTTTCTTGGCAGGTGCTGCTTTTCACTTGGATTAGAGACCCAGTATATATTCATTAATACCCCTGCACAGCACGCCTGAGTAACCTTAATATCTAAATCCCCTTTTCTCCCTTTTCCAAGAAACTGCACCTCCTGACTCCTCTTATTTCAATAATTTTTTTTTGAGTGGATTAGGATGATCCAATCTAAAAAAAAATCATTTAAAAGCTCAGAACTTACTCATTTTAAACTTCGTAGGAAAGGGGAATTTCATTTTGGCCTAATTTCTATGGGCTTTGAGTCAGGCAGTCACATAATGTATGGTAGGCTGTGCTTAGAGTTGGCGCATCCAATTCTGTTACAGACTAAATGTCAGACAAATCTTGGAAGAAAAAAAAAATAACAAGGGGGAGGGGGTGGGATGGGGATGGGAGGGGTGGCTAACATTGCACAATCTGTGACTTTTGTTGGAAAAAAAAGAAGTTAAATCTTCATGCCAATCAAGAGACATTCATTCGAAAAGAATGCAAATTAGAACACAAATAAACAAACAAAATCAAATGAAGAATATAAAGATTGTTCATTTTCAATATTGCCGACCGCTTTAAGGGGAGGGGAAGGCTTGGATGGTCGGAGAAAGTAATTTGCCTCATACTGTTCGACGACCAATGACTACACATCTGAAGATGAACTCTAAATGAACCACGGAGAGCTCCTAAAAAAGACCCTATCCTGCAACGTCCTGGGTGGTGCCATTTAGTGAGGCAATGGGATGGATGTATGAGAGTCACGAATGTAATATTCTGGTAACATGATTTCTATGCATGTTTGACCCATCAAGTCCAAGGAGCTAGAATTCTGTGGTTTCATGCTGCATGTCTTTATGATTATTCTATACATTTCTTACTATATCTGATCATTAGGCAAAGTAAAAACGTGAAACCTTTTCATGTAAGCCCTATATACAGTGTACCCTGCATTTTGGTCAATTACTGTTGTTACAGATTATTATATATAAAAGAACAAACAAACATGTAATGTGCTAGATTCTTAAGTGATCCTTACATTGGCACCATAGTTTTAGAAGATTAAAGATAATGTGTCTGTCTCAAACTGACACTTTTTTACAATCATTTTATTCTGAATTTGTGCAAATTTGATGAACCTGACCAGTTCCATCTGTAGTGAAAATCTTATAAGGCCCTGTGAAGAAGTTTGGCAGAAGGCACACAGCACAACAACAATCCTTGACAATTGTACATGGTTGAGTTTTATCCATCGCCTAATGTCTGTACACTGTATTGTCATTCTGTCGTTCAGTCTTTAGTTGAAATGAGGCTGTGTTTTTAAGTTGAATTCAAATGTCACTGCTTTCGGAAAGTTGGAAAGTGATGATAGATGTGCCGTGGTCGAGTGGATAAGAGTGCTTGTTTCTGAATCACATATGCGTGGAATGGGTTTGTGGGTTCAAGCCCAACAAAGCCTGACATATTTTCTCTTTAGCAAGCGCTCACATTGCTGCTCTCCACCCAGAAGTAGGGTACCCTGTAGGATGGGAATGTGTAAGTTGGTTGATCAGCATGAGAGTGCCTGTGAGATGGCGACTGGCTGGAATGCTCCCCTGGGAGTGGAGAGTGAGCACAGTCAGGTGCTGGTTGGAAATAATGTATCCAGTGAATGGGGTAATAGTCTGTAGCTGTTACGTGCATTGAAATTCTTGACAAGTCTGAAATGCGCTTTATAAAAACTACAATGTAAATATCACTATCATTATCATAAAACAGTGATAGTTTGAAAATTTGTTATAGACAATTGTAGGATCAAGAGATGTTATACATGTAACTGTTGTAAGTGGATAGAAAATATCAGACTTTTTTTTTGGGTCAGCTCTTTAGTAAATGAACATGTGTTACTAAAATATCAAGGAGACGTTTATGGTGAAGACCCTCTTACTTCGTCGCTTCCCTTAATATCCCAACAGCTGGACTGGTTAGGTTATCTCCAGTACCTCTTCAACGGCACAGATGTCCTCATCACGAAAGACGAGCCGATTGTCGTTTACGCTCCGCAGTTCCTCCAGGATATGTCGGACTTAATACTGTCATCGGATCCCATGTAAGTGGGCAATCTCGCTGTCAGAGGGCTTAAATGCCGTGTATTGCCGTGCTAGAAATATTTGATGGATGTTATTGATTTGTGTGGACTCTTAAAGAACCCTCTCAAGCTAGCCGACAGTTTGCATACTAAAAGTCTGGGTCCCCTCCCCCCCCCCCCCCCCCCCCAAAAAAAAAAAAAAGAAAGAAAGAAAGAAAGAAAGAAAGAAAGAAAGAAAAGGAACAGAACATAATGAAGATAATAACACAAGCTTCCTTACATTGTCATTGATACACAGAAAGAGAACTGAAAGTTGGTGGATACAGCACTGTGAATAAGAACTTGTGATTGTACTCTTCGTGTGAGGAATAGCCATTGATGATTTTGGAGTGTAACCCAGTGGTGTGCTTCTTAAGTACTGGGTACTTGAAGTCTTTAGAGAATAATCTTGACAAAAGTAACTTTACAAAACGATGATGAGAAATTGATGCAACATTTTCTTTTACATTTATCTTCAATAGGATTAAGCAAATTTAGATGATGATGATGATGATGATGATGATGATGATTATATTGATGAATATATTTATGATAATGTTTCATACAAGAATGTTATGTTATACACTTGTATCGTCATAGTTTACCCAGGGTAGTTTTGTTAGGGCTGCAGTCCTCTTCCTAAATGTCCTTTTCATTATTGTTTCATAAACCTTCCTCCTCCTTCCTCTTCCTCCTCCTCCTCTTCCTTCTCCTCTTCCTCCACCTCCTCCTCCTCCTCCTTCTCCTCCTCCTTCTCCTCCTCCTTCCTCCTCCTTCCTCCTCCTCCTCTTTCATTTCTTCCTCCTTTCTCCTCCTTGTCCCTCCTCTTTCTCCTCCTTCCTCATATGCCTCCTCCTCCTCCTCTGCATCTTCCTGTCCCTTCCTTCTTCCTCCTCTTCCCCCTTCCTCTTCCCCCTTCCTCTTCCTCCTTCTCCTCCTCCTTTTCCTTTTTCCTTCTCCTCTCCTTCCTCCCTCCTCTTCTTCCCCCTTCTCTTATTCCTCCTCTTCCCCCTCCTCTTCTGCCTCCTTCACCTCCTCTTCCTCCTCCTCAACTTCTTCCTCCTCTTCTTCCACCTCTTCCTGTTTGTCATCCTTTCTCGTCCTCCTCTTCATCTCCTCCTCTACATCTTCCTGTCCTTTCTTTCTTCCTTCTCTTCCTCTTCCGACACCACCTCCACCACCTCCACCACCTTTCTCCTTCCGCTTTCTCCTTCCTCCAGTATTGTCCACAACTACATGATCTGGAGATTGGTCACCTCCCTCCTTAACCTCCTGAGTGCTGAATTCCGGCAGGCAGAGCACGACTTTGACCGTGTGCTGTCCGGGAAGAGGGACGTCTCTGCCAAGTGGCGGTTCTGCGTCTCTGACACGGACGCCAGCATCGGGTTTGCCCTGGGGGCGCTGTTCGTCAAACATGCCTTCGAGGGCCACAGTAAAGCCAAGGTATTGATTGACATTGCTTTCAAGGTGTCCAGAGTTTGTTTCCTGTATGGAGATAAAGCCTCTTGTTGATTGTACGGTCAGGTAAACTGGCCGTTTGCAGAAGAATGAAAAGAACCCTGTTTTTTTGGTTTTTTTTGGTCTCTTTGTTTTTTGTTTTGAAAATGGTGGATGTACCTGGAACTCATGCAGCTCAGGTATATGTAAGACTACTGTACATTGCAGATGCCAATGAAGCATGATTTCAACATGCATTTTTGCATATATGGGCTTTTCATCTCTTAGTAGTGCAATGTAGTTGATGCCCATTTTTTGGATCTCATTATTTTTTTGGGCAGTTTAATAGAAAGAAGTGTGAATATTTGATGAAAAGACAGGCATTCAGAAGTATACAGCATACTAAAATGAAGGGGACTCACATGGAAGCCCATTGTCATGTACCTGTAACTAACAATGTGTGTGATTTAAAGTTCACGTGACATTATTAGAGTCATGTCACATGATAATAGCAAAAGAAAAGTTCTTTCTGATTCTAACTGTACCATGGAGTATGTGAGTTGTAATTATATTAAATGTTACATTGAGATGTGAGACTGACATGTGTGTGTGCGTATATTCAGGTTTAGACTATGATTCCACTAAGGAAGCGATTTAGTGCTTATGAGCAAATGACCACCACGTGGGCATTTTAAAGTCCCCTTTGAGGGACTGTGCAATGAAAATAAAGTGTCTTGCCTAAGGGTACAACCACTGCTACCAGCAGACTTGAACCAAAGACCTCACGTATGAGAGTTTGTGGTTTTATCCACTGGTTCACAAAGAACTCCTCAATAAAAGGCTGCTTTGCTGCTCATACAAACTGGTGGCTGAGGGCTGTAATGCATGCCTCCATCTCTCTCTCTCTCTCTCTCTCACGTCTCCGGAAACCAGGCGAACGAGATGGTGGACGAGGTGAAAGGGGCGTTCAAGAGGAATCTTCCCGACCTCCCCTGGATGGACGAGGAGACGAGGGTAGCTGCCAAACAGAAGGTAAGACCGGTCTCTTCCTCGTCGCCCTTAACCCTGTCTATACCAATGAGTCTCATGTACACACATTTCATACACAAACCAATGGACAGGAAATAAAGGAGACACACGAAGGGTTAACCATCACTTCCACCACCACCACCATCATCATCATCACCATCACATCATCATCTTTATCGTCATCTCCATCTTCTCTCTTCTCCTCCTCCTCCTCCTCCATTAGAGTGGAGATGATGTTCCTTGGAGTGTACTTCAAGAAATCTCTCGGTCATCATACGCAACAAGCTGGAGTCATAGAAGTGCATAATTGCGCACAATGTAATTAAAACCCCATTCTTGACCACATTCTCAAATTCCTTGCCTGGGAATTTACATTTATAAAAAGGGCATTGCACATTTTAGCGAAGACTGCTGGTCTGTTTGAGCTTTGTTTGTGGCAAGAAAATATGTCCCCATGTTCACTACACAGAAAAAAGAAATACTGTGGAAATGCTTGCATGCATTTCATAGACGAACCTCAATGCAGGTTGATTTTGTTCATGTATTCATATCATTTTGATGTGTTTCTTGAAGTATTGAATAGCAGGTATAGACAATAGCTTAGAAGTTGTACATCCAGTTGCAATGAAATGCTTTAAAAGAACAAGTATTCCAGTAGATTCATAGACATCAACAGTCATTCAGTCACTAACCATTCATTTTTTGTTCCTATTCATGGTCTATCTCAAAAGTGTGCAAGAGCATCTTGTTGTTAACTCTTTCTGTTTGTTTGTTTTTGTTTTTTGCCCGTGTTTTAATAATTTTTTTTTTTTTTTGGGGGGGGGGGAGGTGGAGGGGTTGCTTATCTCAAGCAAGCACAGAAAACTGACCTTCAGAAGGCATCTGTTTCTTCTTGGTCAAAGCCCTTTCCCACACAATCCTATTCTAATGCATAGTGAGATAAAGGCACTGTTCATTTTGAGACAAAATGTGTGTGTCTGCCGAAGTGATTACTAGTCAACTATTAAATGTTCCAAACAAGGGACTCTTTCTTGCCCCCTCCCCCTCCCCCTCCCCCTCCTCCTGTTGATAAAAGAGAAAGAATGAATAAAGAAAATTATTTTGGAAGTATCTAGAGCAGAGCCTCATACTCCCCTTGAGGTAACTTTGAAAATGCATCAACCAATTTGGCCAGAATGAAGAATCTCCCAGAACTACATGTAGTACATGTACTCCTTGTAATTCTACTTCTACTATTCCACTACTTCAATCTTCTTTTTTCTCTCCTCCTCCTCCTCCTCCTCCTCTCCTTCTTCTTCTTCTTCTTCTTCTTCTTCTTCTTCTTCTTCTTCTTCTTCTTCTTCTTCTTCTTCTTCTTCTTCTTCTTCTTCTCAGTCTTCTTCTATCACCTTTGCAGCTATCTCTTTGGTTCCTGTAATACCACAGTGGCATTATGGTGGGACTCTTTCATTATGCCACCTCCGTTGGTTGCCGTAGATAACCTTGCAGTCTAGTGTTGGAGTGATCAGAATGAATATCAACATGTTGAGGAGGGACTGATTTTGCTACAACACGCATTTCCCATAGACACCTGCCCGAGTATACTCGGGGACTCGTCCTCGACGGGTTAATGAAATATCTTTATCAAGTTCTGGTCAAGTGCATGGGCACTGTAAGAGCTGTATGAGACTTCATCGTTAGACTACACTGGGGCTTGTGGGGCAGGTATTTAGACCAGTCTGTTGTTGTGGCCTACTTCCACTCAATTGATGTCCTCCGACTGTTTAATTCTAATTATCGTCAGTTCTGGTAAAGCCATTGATGTGTTATAAGCCCAGCTGCTTGGGACATTTGAGTTTAATAGGCTCAACCTTGAACCTTTGCTGAGTTAATCTCTGATGCAGATTCGTCTTCAAGCTAAACTGGAATATAAAAGATCTACAGCGGAAATAGGATGGAGTTCTGCAATATGTGTATGCGTGTGTGCGTGTGCCTTTCTGTTTGTTTGTATGTATGTATTTGTTAGTTCTAAGGACCATCACTATAAGAATGAATTGTAACATCTTGCACGTGAGAGTATTATGAAGGAACCTACAGAACACATCCACAGTTTTGACCTGTAGATTCTTTCCTTTTGTAGCACACTCCCATATACTGTATAAAATTCTACATCTTGTGATATGCATATAAGCACTACAGATTGTTTTAAAAACAACGAACCCACCCCCAGCAAAGTATATTGGGTTTTTATGGCCTTACATTTTACACGCCCAGAACAGTTTGATAGTTACAAGTCAAATTAAATGAGACAGAAGTTGAGTTTAGAATACTCGCTCATCTGATATTCATTCCGTTCTGCCTGAACTGAGACCAATACTGATGTTTGATTTTGTTGCTTTTGTTAACCCATTGTGTATGGTGAGCTTGTGGATCCTGTCCAAAGTCTATGGATATATTATGAAGATTCTCATGGAAACTGGTTAAATTTGTCGGCAAGAGTGATTGTGCCATACATATTTCAATGAGATCTCGGTATTAATGTTTAACTTAGGTGTCTGTTACTCGAATCCATAACCAGAGCTTCATTTCAGCAGGCATTAGGTATATGTGTAACTCTTTTCTCTGAGCCTGACTGGGGATTACAAGTTTATCCATCTATCTATCTATCTATCAATTTATCTATCTATTTCTCTATCTATCCATCTGTCCTGTCGATATAGCTGTCTTTCCGTTTGTTTTAATATGTATCTCCCTATCAATAAATCTATCTTTCAATCAGTGTCTATCTATGCATCTACATGTATATATCAGTTTATCTCTTGATCTGTTCATCCATATATCCGTCCATCCATCAATCTATCTATTCATCTTTCCTTTTTGACCGAATCATGCATTTATCAATCTATCTGTCCGTCCATCCATTTATCCATCCATCTATCAAAAGGTATCACAACAGATGCCGTAATGGAGTTTCGAGGAGTCGGTGCTCAAGACCCAGGCACTTTCAAATTTCCCATCGAGAGAGATGGGAAGTGTCAATGACTTCATGCAATTTTGTTTCTTTCCCCTCCCCTCCCCCCCCCCCCTCCCCTTCGGCACTCTGTGATCAATCTTGGTCTGTTGCTATTGGGCTAGAAGGCCACCATGTGGATATACAGGCATAACCCTCCTCTCTGATTGTTTTGACAGGCCAACGCGATCATCGATCTCATCGGCTTTCCCGATTACATCCTGGACTCGGAGAAGCTGGATGCATCATATGCTGAGGTAGGTTGATACCCTGCACAGATTTTTTATATCTTACTTTTTACCTTTTTCCTTTTTTTTCCCCATGAGAGCTGCATTGTTGAGTATACACAGCTCAACACAGTAAAATTAATTTTCACAACTTTATTGTACCCAGGCTGATCTTATTTGGTTTTAACTCGATATTCATTTTCCAATATAATCCTAAAGCAATGCAATGAAATCCGTTTTCTGGGTACATCTTTGTGGTTGCAATGAAGTAGTTTAATAGATAAAGACATGGTTTGGAGAGGTTCATTGTGCTGTACGTGCAAACAATTTTTGTTTTGTTTTGTTAGCCTTGTCAGCAGATTTGCTGCAAAATCAAACTCACTACACCACAGAATAACGTGGACTAATAGCCTGGAAATATCATTCAATTCATTGCGGTCATAAAATGTCATACCAGATATGGCAGATCTTTCCGTCTATGTTTCCAAACATTTGCAATTACATGTACCTAAACAAGAATTCTGTCTGCACAGTATATTTTGCAGTGTTTTTATATTTTTGTGCGTAAATTTTGTGAGGTGACTGAAATTTACAAAATTAATAACAATGTTACTTATACTTTGTGAATATGGTAAACAAGAATTTTGATAGAACATTTTTGAAAATTTATTATGTAAGTCTTTTTTTTCTCCTTTGGTTTTTAGAATTCTAGGTGTACAAATGTGCATGTTATTCAATGTGCATACAGTGTAGTGTATACATCTATACAGGAAATATACGAGTGCATGATTTTGGGAACTGAATTTATGATATTTGTGTGTGATATTGGACCAGTTTACAGGATGTGACAATAACAATTTTATCTAATTTTATATTTCATTTCTTTCTGCACTTCTTCATATGGCTGTTCCCCAGCTGGAAATCAACAGCAGTGAATACTTCATGAACAACATCCGAGTCCTGCAGTTCCTGGTCAAGAAACACCTGCAGCAGCTGAGGAGAACGGTGGACAGGGGCCAGTGGGAGATGACGCCACCGCAGGTCAACGCCTACTACGCCCCGCAGAAAAACGAGATCGGTATATACGATGCGTGTTGCGTACTGATCTCCGTAGGAAATACCTGGATGTAATCTCATTGGCCAAATTGCTTTGAAACCGCAGTGCCGCCATCTCAACACGCACATCGCCCATAGATCGTACGCTTGTGTGTACAGCGTGTAATATCATGTTTTCTTCAATGACAATCTCTGCATGTCTGCATAGGAGCGTGGGTAGTAACATGGCGGCGTACCATGTGGCTTCAACTGTGTGTACAATGTGAATAGGCCAATGAGATATCCAGAGATGCTACAGAGATCAGTGGTTTTGCAGCATTTTGCTCCAGCCCCATAGTCATCATGACTACAATAATATGTGACCCGCTACAACAAAAGGATCAGAAAGTCGGGGAGGACAATTTTCTGAAAATGACGGGACATTATTCCCTTACTCTTCTACTTTAATTCCATATATAGCACAACTCATAAAAGTACTCGGTTGCGGAGAATCGATGATTGTAGTAGTGCATGTCAAGTGGTTGAGGAAATCAGAGTTTTGAGAAAAACGCCTTCAAAGTTTACCTTCCGACGCTATCATGATCAAGGGGAGGCAAGACATTTTCACCGCTTGACAATAGAAGGCATGCTCCTATATAGCGGCCTCCGCAATGTTCATTCAAGCTTAGCGCCAGCGGTCTACGCACGACTACGACCAATCAGTAATTAGGATGCCATGCACTGACCAATAAGATCACTCCCTCGTTGCTAGGGGCGGAGTCTAGCTGCGGCGCTAAATCCAAATCTTCGGACACGTTTCTGTTATGTTGAAAGTCGGAAAATCATGGCCCAGAAAAACGCTGATTTCTTGCCTTTCCTTTGATCATTTAGTTTCGAAATTTCGGCAGATGATCGACAAAACATTAGACTACAAAATTATGCCCAAAACAGAAATCCGGTTGTTTTGACCAATTTTGATGACGCGACTTTCAAAGTCGATTTTCTCACCTCATCCGTCAGCGACTTTAGGATCCTTTTGTTGTAGCGGGTCACATATATTCACCAACCTTCTCAGTCTGTTTCTCCACATTTCCATGGAGGATGAGCTCATTGTGCACTACCGATAGACACCTGACAGAGTATACTTGGGACTAGTGTTCAAAGGGTTAATTGAAAATAAGGGTTATTTTGGTTAGCCCTGCTAAAACATGTAGTTCCATACATGTTAGTTCTGGATCTTCATTCCCACGACAGTGGGTTGCGTAGTTTAGCTGGTCATGATGAATTTGCCCACCGATGACCATGTTGCTACTGCTGTTAGATCATACTATAAAAGTGGAAATTTTCGCGGTGTTGAAATTTTCATGCATTTTGCGCAACCAGAAACTAGCGCGAAAATGAAAGCATGCTAATATATTTACTTGCCATATGTTCCTGTGCGTGATGTCTTGATTCTGCGGAAATAAAAACACGCGAAACTCTTCTTACCCGGCCAAGCGCGAAAAATTAGTAGCGCGAAAATATCCACTTTTACAGTATACTCGGGACTAGTGTTCAAAGGGTTGATTGAAAGTAGGGTTAATTCAGTTAGCCCTGCTAGAACATAGTTCCATACATGTCTGTTCTGGATCTTCATTCTCATGACAGTGGGTTGCGCAGTCTTGATGAATTTGCCCATTCATGCATGACCATGTTGCTACTGCTGTTAGATCATACTATAAAAGTGTAAATTTTCGTGGTGTTGAAATTTTCACGCATTTCGCGCACGTGAAAATAAAAGCATGCATATATTGTTGCTTGCCTTATGTTCCAGTAGTTGATGTCTTGATTCCGCGGAATTAAAACATGTGAAACTCTTCTTACCCTGCCGACCGCAAAAAAATATTAGTCGTGTGAAAATATCCACTTTTGCAGTTATCATCTTGAGTACTGTGATTTGTCTTCTCTTCTTTTCATTCAAGACCCTAGCCCCCCACCCTTCCCAGTTTCAACTCTACCCTTCTCCCTCCCCTCTTTCTCCTTCTCATGCTGCCCCCTTTTCTCTCTCTCTATCACTATCTCTCTCTGCTCTTCTGTCTTTCCAACTTCAACCTGCTCCCATTTTTCTTTTTCTGGTGTCTGTATCTTATACACAATCTATCTTTCTTTTGTCATTGTTATTTAACCTATTGAGGATGAACTGATTTCACTGTTACATTGATTTCCCATGGATACCTTTCTGAGAATACTCATGACCAATCTTCAACTGGTTAATACTCATATTTCTTTATGCCTCCGCCAACAAAGCGGCCGAAGGCATTATGTTTTCAGGTCGTCCGTCCGTCCGTACGTCCGTCCGTCTGTCCGTCCGTCCGTCCGTCCGTCCGTCCGTCTGTCCGTCCGTCCCGTTTTGTTTTTGTCGATATCTCAAGAACCGTGAGGTGGTTTTGCATCAAACTTGGTATGAGGGTATATCCTGGGGGAATGATACTTTGTTCGGATTTTAGGGTCATGGGGTCAAAGGTCAAAGGTCACAGGTTATTTTGTTTAAAAAAGGTTGAAATTTCATGTTTTTCTCCATATCTCGCAAATGGTTCAAGGTATCTTCATGGAACTTAGTATATATGCATGTACCGATGGGCAGTGACGATCTAGGGAAGTTGGGGGTCATGGGTCAAAGGTCAGGGGTCAAAGGTCAAGGTCAACTCCTCAAAATATCACTACTTTCCTTATATTTATGCAATACCTGAAGGATTTTTTAAAAACTTGATGTACGTTGTATGCATGTATAACCCAATATATATTCTGTGGGAAGTTTCTTGCCAAAGGGTCAAAGGTCAAAAGGTCAAAGGTTAAGTGAAAGTGCTAAATTGCACTTCTTCCTCCATATCTCAAAAGTAACTCAAGGTATTATCATGAAACTTACATATTTATGCATGTTCTACCTAACAGTGATTCTCTTTGGAACTGTGAGGTCGAAGGTCAAAGGCCAGGTTTAGATAATACCATTTTACTATTTGATACTGAAATTATACTTTTTCTCAATACCTTGAAAATTACTCAATGCATAAACTTATAAAAGGGTCAAAAGTCAAGTAAAAATCATCAGTTCCCCCAAATACCTGCACTCTGACGTTTTAATCATTCATCCAATTGAACCTAGTTCTAGGAAAGTGAACATTCAGCACATTTGTGGCAAACTTGTCATTTTGATATTTTGCCAATTGTGTGAAACTGTCGTCACACATTGTCAAGACATTGTACTATAGACCTATTAGGAGAACCATGCATTATGGCGAAGGCATACACCAGTCGCCGTAGCGACATTTCTAGTTTTCTTTCTTTCTTTTGTTGGGGGGGGGGGGGGGGGGAGGGGGAAATGCGTTCCAAGCACTCCATCATTCTGAATTACCCAAGTTGAAATAACTCATCCAAAGTATGTTTACCTCTAATACATCATTGCATGTCTAGGCAATGTTTCTCCATATTTGCAAACTGTACCTCTTCTCCCGTGCATCATTTCATCTGCCAATAAAATGTCTCCCTATCTAAAAAAACCAAAACCAAAACGAGTCCACCCATTAACTTGAGGGGCTGACAAAGGTAGGGGAACAACTCAAGAGGAACCCTTGAGAATGATTGGCTTTACCGCCCTCTTGTGCTGACTGTGAGTAAATACCTGCACTGGAAGCTGGGGGCGTAAAAATCAGTAATAAAACGTGGAGATGACTGATGAGGTAGACGCAGATCTAGGTGAAAGGTACAAACTATATTGATACTGTTAACCCGTTGATGACGAGTCCCGAGTATACTTGGGCAAGTGCCTATGGGAAATGCGTGTTGTAGCAAAATCAGTCCGTCCTCAACGGGATAATTAATGGTATTCAAGATGTTGCAAGAAAATACAAGAAAAAAAAACGCGCATGTGGAAAATGAAGATCCTGTCCTCCACTTTTAAGTTCTTTATTTCATTCTTCTTTTTCTTATTTTCTTCTTCTTCTTCTTTTTTGTGGAAGGGGGGGGGGATAAATCTTTGGATGACACCCATTACTGAGTTTTCTTTGAGCTCCTTGGAAGCCTTAATACATATTTGACTGTACATGTAGAAGTGATTATGTTTGTGGAGATGTGAATTTTTTTCCCAGTTGTCAAATATTGATTACTGTGTGTGGATCAATTGCAAATGGCTTCATTTCCTAGACTAATTTGTCTATATCCATCTTTGATATCAAAATGAGTTGTCTCATTGTCTCACTCTACTTTTCTTTTTCTTTTTTTCTAACAGTATTTCCAGCAGGAATTCTACAAGCGCCGTTCTATGACAAAGATTATCCAAAGTAAGTTTGAGTTATTGATTCTGTGTTCAACTATAAAGTACAATGTATATCATAGACTAGACACTATATAAATTAAACTGAAGGTATTCATAAGCATTCATAATGCATGTTTCTTTGTTTGGACAAAAAAATATGAATATCATACAGTTGTATTTGTACATTTTTTTCATATATTATTTGCATGATCACCATTGTTAGTAGGTCCATATAACACACAGTTCTGCTATAGATTGTAGTCTCAAGCTCCTGTAAAATATCACAATATTTTTCGACCTAATCCTGACTAGGACGGAGATAATGATGTTATGTAGATAATATTTTTTTCATTATTTTGTAGTAGAAAGGTTGTGAAAGAAATGTAGAAAGGGAGCAAAAGTGCAACATATCTTTGTATTTTGGTGTTATTAGTAGCAACAACTGACTGGACAAAATTTGTAAGATTGAATTTGAAATTTTGAGATGCTGTAAGTAAAAATTGCTTGTAACTGGGAGCATAAGAATTGTTTATGATGCTGATAAAGAAGATATAAACTGTGCACAAGGATCGTTTTGAAATGTGAATGTACAATCTTTGATACTCCCTTGCTTGCTACCAAAGATCGCTTAATTTTGGAGGCATGGGAGTCGTGATGGGCCACGAAATCACACACGCATTTGACGACGCCGGCAGAGAGTACGATAAAAACGGCAATCTGCATCGGTGGTGGAACAATGACACGATCAAAAGATTCAACCGACAGACGGAGTGCATGGTAGAACAGTATTCTGGTTACGACGTGCTAGGTTCAAAGGTAAGGGTCTGTATGTGACGTTTATACTCCCCAACAACCAAGGTTAGTATGTAAATGATGCTTAGGTCTAAGTGCGTCAATAGGAGTTGTATGCATAAGGTAGCTATTGAATGCTTAACCCACGAGGCGAAGCCGAGTATAGTTACTGCATTCATGCTCACTATTCCTTCTGATGTACAAAAAGACATGCTCTTCATTTGTATTACAGAATGGTGGCAAATTTTGCCAGAAATCTGTTGTTTCAATTGCTTTGCAAAGGTTAATTCTTGATGCCTTTCTTTTTGGCTTGTCATAGATAAAACCATACATCAGTAATAAGCTGATGCTTAAAAATTTTAAATGATGCATGGCTAGCCATCTCTTGCTAAAATTGCCCGAACGCTTGCCAAGTGCGCAGACTCTTGCTACAATGTAAGAGAGCGTACTCTTTGTTGCTAGTAAGCATGATAACATGTTAACTACCTCTAACACCAGTGATTGAGCATGCTGGGTATCCTGTCCGAGAATGTCATGGAGTGTTGCACATACAGGCGTATGTGTTCTTTTTTGTTTTTGCTGTTTGAAATTTGTAATTGCCTCAATCCTTTTTAAATCATAAAGGGTTTGCTACTCTGCTTTTTTGTTTGTTTTATATTGCAATGTTTGGTTTCTTCATTTTGTTATCATTAGCATGTAGCAGACAATATGCTGTGTAGAACATAACTTTTGTAGAGAGCCCCCCCCCCCCCCCCCCAAAAAAAAAAAATGGTCAGAGCAGTAAAACAAGAACTCCAAAAATGATGAACGAAACTGATTTTTGCGTTTGATTTTAAAATCCATTCAAAGTGCTAAAGAGTCCTCTTAGCCCATAATGTTCCTCCTTCCAGTTGGAACACAGTCACTTGTGTTGAGTGAGCAATGCTGTGACGATGATGTTCTTCTGTTTCTCTCACCATGCAGGTTAGTGGAAGAAGGACGTTGGGAGAAAACATTGCCGACAACGGTGGATTAAAATCAGCGTACCATGTGAGTTTAAGAAAAAAGTTAAGATGCGGCCTGCCTCAGTCTGTACTGATGTGAAGTGAAAGCTTTTCAGTTTTGTTTTGTTTTATTGTTCTCGAAAGAAGTTGTATTTGATTGGAGAGTTTGGTAGTCTGATGAATTAAAAAAATGTCACGATCAGAAAATAAAAATCAATGTTCTGTGACTGTAGCATGTTTTTGTAGCAAAGAGTTGCATTGAAATACTTTGTGCAGGAGGGAGATGAAGATATCAACAGTCTCAGTTTAACCAAAATCAATTGAATTTCTGCAACTTTATTGGAATATTGTGGTCGTGGGTTACATTTTAACACTAAGACATTTCAAGACTCTCTGCAGGTACATATTCAGCCAATCTTTTTTTTCTGTTCTTTTTTGAGCTTTATGCTTTTAAGCATTGTCAGGATTACATGGTATATGTTTTCCTTCTGCTTTTATACTTCTCTTGTATATATTTATACCCCCGCCAAACGAAGTTTGAAGGGGGTATATAGGAATCAGCGGACGGTCGGGTGGTCGGGCGGTCGGGCGGTCGGGCGGTCGGGCGGTCGGGCGGTCGGGCGGTCGGGCGGTCGGGCGGTCGGTCGGGCGGTCGGTCCGTTGCAAATCTTGCGTCGCGAACTACTTCCTCAGTTTTCAACCGATTCCCATAAAACTTGGCACAGATGTGTGCCTTGGGTTGTAGATGTGCAAGACATATTTTTTGACAGTACCCAAAAGTACGTTGCCATGGTAACGGCATATTATGGGCAAAAATGGGAACAAATCTTGCGTCGCGAACTCCTCCCACAGTCTTTGATCAATTTTTATGAAATTAGGTACAGATGTTCATCTGAATATGTTAATGTGCAAGACACATATTTCCGCAGTGGCAAAAAGTGCGTTGCCATGGTAACGGCATGTTATTGGTAAAATATAGGGCAAAATGCTTCATGGCAAAACTGCTTCATCAGTGTTCTTCCAATTCTCGTGGAATTCATATTGAATGTTTGTCTTAGGATATAGGTCAGCATGACACATTTCTTGACAGTGACAAAAAGTATGTTGCCATGGTAACAGCTCACATATTATGAGCCAAAATGATGGAAAATTTTGTGTTGCAAACTACTTCCTCAGTTTTTGCCCAATTTCCATGAAACTTGGTACAGATGTGTGCCTTTGGTTGTAGATGTGCAAGACACATTTTTCGACAGTACCCGAAAGTACGTTGCCATGGTAATGGCATATTAATGGCAGAAGATCAAGGAAAGATCTTGCGGATTTAACTACTTCCTCAGTTTTTTGACCAAAGCTTATGAAATGTTGTTTTGACCAAAGCTTATGAAATGTTGTTTGGCGGGGGTATCGACATTTCTAGTTCTTACTGATTTATATTTGGTATATATTTCTATTTTGGTATATATTGCTGTTCTGAAGTATATATATATATTTCTATTCTGATTGTATATATTTCTCTTCCATTTCTCTCTGCAGGCATATATTCAGTGGATTGAAGAGCATGGGGAGGAATTGCTGCTCCCTGCTCTGGGATTATCGCATAGACAACTCTTCTTTGTCGGCTTTGCACAGGTGGGTGCGGTCCTCATCTAGAGAATCATTTCTGCTCCTGTCTTCTCCTTCAATCTCTCCTTTGTATCTCTCTCCTATTTTTGTCTTCTCCTCATTCTCCTTCTTCGTCCTCCCTTCATAATATCTTCTTCACCTCCTCTCTGTTCTTGTGCCTTTCTTTACATCCTGTTGTGTTTTCTTTTTTGTTGCTGTTGTTTTACAAGTTGTGCCCTGAATTACGTAGTTCAAATTTCTTTTCAAAAACAACAGTAACCAAAGAAGAAATAAGCGTCATTTCTTTTCAGGATAAACACCGACCCCTGCGTTAAGCACCTCTTAACCCATTGAAGCCTAGTCCCGAGTATACTCCAGCAGGTGTCTATGGGAAATGTGTGTTATAATAAAATCAGTTCGTACTCAGCGGGTTAAACTGGAGATTCTCCATCCTAGACCCCCTCGTGAACTGCAGCCTCTGATCACACAAGCAAGTGTGCGATATCATGTCCCTTGAGACCAGGGTCTGTATACAGCCCTAGGGTTATAGATGCTCTCTGATGCTATCATAGCCTCATTTTTTAACGTATTATAACCAAATCAAGTTGGGTGGGAGAAAGCTAAATCAAGCTAAGCGAGAGGAAATACATGTTAAGGAAGGAGACACACAGCTAGAGCAGGAGAAATTAAACCCAGGTGTGGAAGAGCAGGAGATTTTGTGCTTTCCCACCTTTGAGGTGACATATAGGGCATTTTGTTTTATGGGTGGCAATATTTTTCGGAAGTTGTTAATTTCATGTATATCAGTCGAATCACAAACTACGCAAAACAAAAGAACAAAAAGTGAACACACTATGTTATATACCACGTATAAAGTATCCCGTTTCGCAATTTTGTTCATTTCAGGTCTGGTGCTCAACATCAACACCTGAGGATGCGAAGCTGCAGCTTCTAACAGACGAACACACGCCTCCCAAATACCGGTAGGTAGCACTCTTGATTACCTTGGGGTGTGAAAGCCACCAAATTGTGAAATACAGTGCATTTACTTGGTATAGTAGGATACACAAAACACAGTTTTACGTAAATTGATATCTACATTTGTTCCTACATTTTAGGACCTGGTTTTTTTTATGCCTCCGCCACAAAGTGGTGCCGGAGGCATTATGTTTTCGGGTTGTCCGTCCGTCCGCTTTCGTTTACGCGATAACTCGAGTAATATTGACTGGAATTTTACCAAACTTGGTCCAAGTATAAAGTGTGATAGGGCAATTACTTGATTAGATTTGGGGTGAAATCAGCCAAAGGCCAAAGGTCAAAGGTCAAGGTCAAATCATGATATTGTATCTGTTTACGCGATAACTCAAGACTGGATTGAGCAAATTTCACCAAACTTAGTCCAAGGATGATGTATGATGGGGCAATTAGTTGAGTAGATTTTAGTGACATTGGCAAGAGGTCAAAGGTCAAAAGGTCAAGGTCAAATGCTAAAAATGTTGCTATTTCCCCCATATCCATGCAATGCCCAAAGGTATTTTCTTGAAACTAAGTGTAGACATGTACTACTGCATAAAGATTCTCCAGAGAGAGTTTCATGTCATAAGGTCAAAGGTCAAAAGGTCAGAGGTTAGGTGAAAATGTTACAATTTCACTTTTCTCGCAAATGGTTCAATGTATCTTCATGGAACTTGGTGCAAATGCATGTACTGACTGGCAGGGATTATCTAGGGAATTTAAGGGTCATGGGTCAATAGTCAGGGGGTCAAAGGTCAAGGTTAACTCTTCAAAATTTTACTATTTCCCTCATTTACTAGTATATGCAATGCTTGCATTATTATTTTTAAAACTTTATATGCATGTATTACCTAATGGAGATTCTCTTGTAAATTTCCTGCCAGAAGGTCAAAGGTCAAAGGTTAAGGGTCAAGGCCAGGTTTGAATGCAAAAAAAAATCTATTTTATACTGTAATTACACTCTTTCTTCATACCTTGAAAATTACTCAATGCATAAACTTATAAAAGGGTCAGTCAGAAGTCAAGTAAAAATCCTCAATTCCCCAAATACATGTACAGTATACCTGCACTCTTAGACAATGTATAGCAAACCTAGTTCAAGGAAAGCGAACATTCAAGATATTTCTGACAAACCTGTCATTTCAATGCTTTGCCAGTTATGTGACACTGCCATCACACATTGTGAAGACATCGCACTATACACCTATTGGGTGAATCATGCATTATGGCGGAGGCATTAGTCGCCATAGCGACATTTCTAGTTTTTTTATTAAATGATTCATTCCCTTGGAAAAAAAAAGAATGGGAAAAAAGGAAAAACTGAAGATTTAAAAACCTGTAGCTCTGCTTAGTATCATGGTGATTGACAAGCCATACACAAACTAAGTGGTTCTAGAGGAATCACATATCGTGCTAAACATGAATTAAAGTTACGCTTTAAAGGGATGGTATAGTTTTGGTTTGAGATAGGGTTTCAGATTCAAATATTTTGTGAGATGGTAGAAACTGTTTGCATGAAATATTAAAGAGCATACAATTCTAATAGGAATGTACTTAATTTGATGAAAATCGGTTTTGAAACGGCCAAGTCAGTCCGTCCTCGACATGGGTCAGCAAAGTAAAACAAAGTGGTCGTAATAAAAGGTGGGACCCACCTTATGCTAGGACTACTTTGTTTTACTCTCTTTTTTTTTGCCTTTTAATTCCTCTTAGATTTGTTTGCTCTTGAATATTTCATATGAGTGATTTCTAATTATTTCACGAAAAGTTAAAACCTGAAACCAACACTATGCAATGCCTTTCGTCTACTGTACAGGTAAATATGTGAAGAACGTTGCTGTGAAATGCTTTTTGATTCATTCAATTCTAATTTTTCTGCTCTGTTACTGTGTTTGTCTTTGTTTCATTTTTTTTGGTCTTTATATGTTTGTTTGGTCTACATATTTACTGGTTGAAATCAGGGGATTTGTTATGGAAGTGGCTAGTATGTGAGAAAGGGTGGTCAGTCATTTGGTGATGCTAGGTCGCGTAGGTGACAGGGAAATAATACACTCGAGGCTGTTGTTTGCAACCACATGCAATATTCATATCCTGGAGTTAGTGTGGAGCAAACAAAATAAAGAAAAAACACCAGAAAACAAACAAAAAAAGAGGTTACAAGAATATTATGGAGAGTAAATGGAATACCTCACTGTTTACAAAACAAACAACCTTGGAACCAAAAGTATCTGGAGGTCGGTGACTTACAATTACAAATAGGCAGTCTGATCGTAGCCATTACATGATCCCAGTGTTGATAGGACGTTCACCTTGTGGGTATGGATTAGATGTGAAGACTCACACACACACACACACACACACACACACACACACACACACACACACACACACACATACACACATTCACATTAAGAGTAGAATGTAGGTGTAGATGAGCCACAAGTACAATTGTGTTTCTTTGTTGTTGTTGTTTTTTATCTGGACGCACCTATCATCAAACATCCAATGATGATTGCTCGGAGTTGTTCCAAAGCAGCATGCACTCAGAAATTTGGCATCTGTTATGACTACTTAATACTTGACTTAGTTTACTTTTGTGATACTGAAAAAAAAAAGAATGAACAAAACAGATGGTTGCTGATTTCAACTGAAGATGTTAGCTTGGTTGGATAGGAGAAAAAATGATTAGATAATTCTCCACACAGATATTGGTCAAGAAGAAGAAGAAGGAGAAGAAGGGGAGGACTGACTTTTCTCTACCCCTCTAAACTTATATCTTCTGTTGAAGACAGCAATTGCTTGCAGAACTTACCATAATTACAAATTAGTTGTTTTATCTCCACCTATCCAAGCTGGCATATTCCTTGACACCAGCGACTTTCCTCAAAATGTCTCAGTCCTTTTTTGCTGTCCATCCGAGCTTACACTTTTGGGGAAACCAGCAACCATCTCAAGAATTTATTACACTTCCCCCCTCCCCCACCTTTGCCTATCCAACCTCTGACATGTCAGATCTCACTTCAGACTGCAATTGATATTGATATTTGCCCCCTGTTCCGACGCAAGCCAGTTCATACCAAAAGTCGATAAAGAAATGATGTATAAAGAATCATCGTGTAGCCGACAGACCATTCAGACGATAATCTCGACCGTTCTGGAAAATGTCACGTTGATGTGCAGTTTTTTCACTGCGCATGTTGTTAAGGTCATGACTGACAGGTATAGGGTCACCTTTCATGCGCGCTCCCATTAAGCCCCGCCCAATTATACTGTTCAGACACATAATGGACATGATGGGATGCTGATTCGTTATTGAATTCTAGTTCGAAACGATGCTCTGACCGTTGTTTCGCCTTATCTCATTTTGTTATACATTGCTTCATTAGTCAGCGTTCAGATGTATAAATTCATCGTATAGCTGTACTGTTTCGGTATAGCTATACCGTTCTAGTAAATTTTTGCATCTGAACAGCCTGTTTTCAGCATAGAGAAGTTTTGATTCTGAGGTATTTAGGATGGTAGCTCCAGGGGCCAAAAGTTGACACCATACCATTTCACAAATGATTACAATAATAGATTTCCCCCATGGCTGGCAGACTTGGTTTATATTTACAATTCTTATCTCAGTTAAATGGTGGACATATTTTGATACTGCCACTCTTACAAAGTACATAATGAATCGGAGAAGAAGTGTAGGTGATTGATATTTGTCAGCAGGTTCTGGGGCTAACCCCCCCCCCCACTAAATCGGAAATGAAAGTTTGATAGAGGAGCATTCAACAACCTGGGTTGACCTTGCAAAATTTGGGCAATTCTTGTTTGGACTGCTTATGGAGTTGTGTGATGGTGTAGTCTAATATTTCCCACTCTAAATCTGGTAGTTTAATACAGCATCCAATCAAATTGTATGCCATGACAGCTCTCCAATTTATCTTGACTGATTTCATACACAGATTTGCATTCTTAATGCATAGCAAATTTAATTCATATGATCATAAATTTGATGTCAAATTCTTAAAAAGGAAATCTCTAACTTTTAAGCTGTGGAAAAAGAAATCACACACAAAACGATAGTAGATATTCCAAACTCACCAAAATAGAAAATTAGACATGAGGGGATGCCTTTATTGAGAAAAAGAGGCCTTGAAGTCAAGATTCTTTTCAAGTGTAGCATCTGTTGTGTGTGTGGAGGGGGGCACAGGGGGAGGGGGAGGGGGAGGGAGGAGGGGATGATGTTAATACATATCTTTGAACTCGTTCACATACCTCTTGAAACAAAACAAAAAAATGTTTGAATATACCAAGTTACAGGGTGCCAGTTAGAATTCTCATTCATGTTTTAGGAAAACTACTTCTTAAGCCCAGTTCCAAGTGCATCATGTATTTGGTTAAACCTAGTGCCCTCTCATATTGTAATTGATTGAGAATGTTGTGGACAAAACAAAAAGAAGAAAAAAGAAAAGAAAAGAAAAAAGAAAGGCCAACTTGGCACGCTGAAGGAATGAGTCAAATTTGTAGACTAGACAATTCAGACATAGCCTACACTTGGAAAAAACAAAAACAAAATTCTCATCAAGTTTCTAACCATGTCCACCACTGCACAATAGACCTTTTTGCCAAGCCAGCACAGTAATGGCTAATTTTTGTGTATGTTTGTTTGTTGTTACTTTTTTACAAAGTCTAGACACTAGTAAAGAGATGGTATATATTTTGCAATCATCATCAATCAATCAATGCAACATGTCACTGTGTTTTGTTTTGTTTTGCAATCAAAACTCAAGAGCTCATGTCTTATTTCAGGCATATTTTAGGAAAGTTGTTTCTGTACTACTTTATCCGCATGCTGGTAATTATTTTGATTGTATAGTGAAATTACTATTATGTGAACACTCCATTCTTTTTTCTGGAGCTTAAACATTCTAATGATATTGTGTTTGATGAATAAAAACAAACATAAAAAAACCATATACACACAGAGAAGAAAAATTTGCTAACTGCTATTCTATGTCAGGTCAGTGTGTCACTTTGTTGATAAAAGTTCTCACAGTGTTTGTAAGATTTTGTCTTGAGAAGTTTGAGAGTCAGGTTAGCAGAATTGGAGAACAAGATTGTCCACTTTTTTTTTGTATTTTAATTGGGATTTATTTTGGTTCAATTAGGTGAATTTAGTGCATTCGACTCACTAGTGAAGGTAAATATTTATAAGAGAACGTATCACTCTTGTCAATGCACTCTCACAGAATGCAGATAATTGCTAAAAAAGTCACTAAAAATTTGTCATTTAATTTCATTCCGATCGTTGACAGAATAAGTTGATGTCAGGATATCCAGGAGTGTCACAGTCAATTTGAGTCATCCCAGTAAAGAAAGTTTATTTGCTCTTTGGTCCCGTGAAACATTTTACGAGGCCCATATGTTCTGAATTTTTATTTGTGGTTGCCGATCGTGAAAGACGAGAGCGTACATCGTGTTTGTTACCATCCGTCTGTTACTGAATTTCAACATGCTACGATTGTAACTCGTAGAATAGGTTTTGATTTATTTTCATGAATTTCTCATCTCAAAATAAAAAGAAGAAAACATGATATTTGAAGAAAATAACTGTAATATCATGCAGTCATCAAGAATTTGTTTGTGAAAGTAATGACTGTAATATTACTTATTGATACATCATTTCTAAAGCATTGCAGGTTGTCTTTGAAATATTTACACATTTTTAGACAAGCATTTACTCTCTAAAAAAGATCGAGTGAAATTATTCACTCTTAAAGGAGTGAATTCAAAAAAGAGTGAAATTTGAGTTAATTTTGAGTGAAAATGTTCTTTTTCACTCGTTTAGAGTGACCTCAGGGATCACTCCAAAATCTTCGAGTGATCCCTGAGGTCACTCCAAAATTAGTGAAAATGAACATTTTCACTCAAAATTCACTCCAATTTCACTCTAAATCCACTCTTTTTTAAATTCACTCCTTTAAGAGTGAATATTTTCTCTCGATTTTTTTTAGAGAGTATATTTTTAAACTAGAAGTGAATGTCTCATCATGGAGAGAAATGCACTAGCATTCAAAAGGAAGTGAAGAAAGAGCAGAGAATGCTGAAAAGAACTGTCTGAATCATATCAAAATCACTTTCATTTTAATATGTACATACTGTCAACAATTACTTGATTTTTTTTTTTCAAATCTCGCAAATGATTATGTCAAGGATGGTAGTTAGTTAGTCATCCCATAATCATGCAGTACTACATTCACTCTTTTTCATGTTTGTGCCATGATAGGAAGAATTGTTAAATATTTGTGTTTAATCATGATAATTTTATCTTGAATGGCATTGCTGCGTGAGTCATGCTGCACGATATTCTAAAGGCAGCCATATCTATTGCATCAGCAGTATGAGTAAAGCAAGCTTATGTAATGTTCACCAAATGTTTTATTTTTGTGTGTGTTGCGCATGTTACATCTCATTTTCATAGTATTATTTTGGAATAACATCATATATTGGACAAAAATGCTTGTACTACATGCTCAGGAACAAATATAATTCAGATTTATTTGTAGACAAACAAAGAGTTAGGTTTTGTTAAATTTTGAATAACCGTTTTTTCTCTTTCCTCTTCTTTTCTTTCCATCCCCCCCAATACCTCACCTCTCCTCTCTCCTCCAATTCTCTCTCCCCTCCCTATACTCCTCTGTTTCTGACATTCCTCCACTGAACTTCTTTTCCTCTTTTCTATCTTCCCCTGTATCCTCTCTTCCATTTCCATCTCTCTCTCTCTTCTCTCTCTTCTCTTTTTTTTTTTCAATTTTCTTCTCTTGTACCTTGCTCTTTTGTTTTCTTCTCTCAAACTTACCCCCTACCATTCATCTCTTTTTTGGTCTCTCACATTCACCCATTTTTCAATACTTCCCTTTTTTCCTCTTCCTCTTCATTCTCTTACTGCTTCTTTCTCCATGCTATATCATTTTCCTTGCCCCCCCCCTTCTCTCTCTCTCCCCTCCTTCTCCCCACCCCCAAACCTGGTTGTGCCTCACCCCTGCCTCTCGCCCAATCACAGGGTGATAGGGACGTTATCAAATTCGTACGAGTTTGCCGAGATGTTCAACTGCCCCCTCGGGTCGCACATGAACCCCAGGGATAAGTGCGAGGTCTGGTGAGCTCCCGCCGAGGTGGGGTCAAAGGGCGGCGCTTCGCGGGCGGGATCTCATATCTGATTTACGGAGAGCTTGTACATATGTCTAAATCTCTATTTGACTGTAAAATGTAAAGTAGTAACTATATTTGTTATCAAGAAATATTTTCCAGTCTTTGTATGTTGTGTTTGTTTTTTTATGCTGTATTGTTTCATTTTTTTTTTAAAGACCTCTTCCGATGATGACAAATTGCAAAGATTTCACCCCTACGTTGTAAAACTGGAGTCATGCCGGTGATGGTAAAGAGTACATGTCTTTGCCCTGTTCATTCTTATGACCCCGCCTCCAAAAGAAAATGAAAATTAATATTAAAAAAAGAATAGAAAGAATTCTTCGGTTCATGGCCACTGTGGCTAATGACTGCAAATTGGGAGTAGCAGTTCTGAGTGAATGAGGGGTGATGGCTGAAAAGTGTGAGTACTGTGTAAATTGAACCTGCAGTGAAAGTGGAAAGACTTCAGAGGAACAGTGAATATTGGCAGATTTCTTGTTTTCATCATGTGAGGGAGGGTTCTCTTTTTAATTTTTTTTTTGTTCATCCATTTGTACAGGTAAATCAGAGCTACTAAAGGAACCAGACCCTCATGTTTTGATACTCAAGGGTGCGTTTGAGCACACCTATATTTCATTTCCGTCAGTACACTGCAAAAAGTCCAGTGTTAAATATGAAACACCGAGCTGGTGTTAAATTTCTGGTGCTCATTCATGGTGTTAGATTAACACGTCCGGGTGTCATTTCAAAATTTAAAATTGTTTTTTGAATAGTTTCTTAGTTACTGCACTTCTTGTTAAACTTGAACTTCAACAAGACGATAAAGAATTTTCCGATAAAGTACTTGATTTTTGAAAAAATGTGTAAACACATGTACACCACAGTAACACCAGTTGGTGTGGTCCCCTATTGAAGCTGGACGGGTGTTATACCATTAAATTAACACCACCAATATCAAATCAACACCATGCGGTGTCATTATTGAATTAACTCTAGCGCAGTGTCAAAAATATCACCAGCCACAGTGTCAAATTAGCACCATAAAGTGCCAGGTGAACACTTTTTAACACCGTCACAATACATTTTCAACACCTGTGGGTGTGGTCCTCTATTGAAGTTTGATCGGTGTTAGATTTAACACCCATGGTGTTAAGTCTAACACCGATGTTTTTACAGTGTAGTATTGCAGAATAGACAGTCCATTGTGTCTGTCTCCAGCACTCTTGCTTTTGCAAGATTATGAAGCCTTTTGTTTAGAATCAGAGGACTGTAATCTCCCTTCCCCCGCAAAAAACAACAAAATGAAAGGATAAATTTCCAAATTGCTCCAAAAAAAAAAATCACCAAATTAAGGATTAAGAATGTGACATTTTATTATCACAAGGCTCCTTTGTACAGAAAAGGAAACCTCTGTTCATAATCATAAGATGTGAAGTCTAGATTTATGAGGTAGGTTGTGTCTGCCAATGAGATGTACAGAAATTGGCACATGACCAAGTGAAAGATGCCCTGCAATTTCATGGAGAATTTTGTACATTAGCTTTTTAATTACCTTGCTTGTGAAAATAGAAACAGTACCCTAATTATACATAAAATAAAACAATTGTCAAGTCTGTATTGTTACATTGCACCTTCTTAAAGAAAGTTGTACGAGTATGTTTCATTGTTATCACTTTATAGGTATCTTTACTCCATGTAGTCACAAAGTTGTGTCATTGCCTTGGCCTGTACAGCAAATTTCACAATGTTTAACTATAATGTCAGAGTGAATTACATCTAAAACTGTATATGTTTCATGCAGTGTATACCTTTCTCCTCTTTTTTTTTTCTTCTGAAGCATAAAAGTATGAAATATGCTTTTACCTCTTCTTGAATATAGTCTTTTATGGTGATGTCATTCCGTAGGCACCTACTTAGTGTCTCTTCTCCAGCTGCTATTGCTTTACAGTAAATCCGAATTTGATACTTCATTCCTCGTATCTTTCCACAAATTTGCTGCTGAGATTTTATTTTGCGGATTTAAAGCAGCTCATTTCTCGTTTCTTGTAGCTTTTTTCCTTCGTCATCTTCCCCCCCCCCCCCCCCATTTACCTGCATTTCCTTTGATTTGCTGCCACCATGTGTGCTTTGCTTAGTTTACAGTCAAG
The DNA here is from genome assembly GCF_040938485.1 of Diadema antillarum. NCBI lineage: Eukaryota > Metazoa > Echinodermata > Echinoidea > Diadematoida > Diadematidae > Diadema > Diadema antillarum. The sequence goes on from NW_027271196.1 coordinate 730,268, forward strand.
TGTTAACCCTAAAAGGGCCGGGCTTTTTTGGCTATGCTCAGACCGGTATTTCCTTGTTTTTCAACTTTTGTTTTTTCTTTGTTTTTTCATTGGAAATTGTCACTGACCACTTTTCTACCATAACTAGCACAAAATTAATCAATGAAAGTGATTAATTGCAAAAATAATCAGGTTTTTATGATTTTCATGACAGAGCACTGTTTTCCATAGGAAATGTACACAAAATCACAAAATTGTGTCCGTTTTGAGGCGACATTCCGTTACAAAAATGGGCGTGGCTTCGCAAAAGTATGCGCGGACGTCACAAATTTGGTCACAAAAGTTGCTCGAGACTTGAACGAACGAAGTCAAGAAGCCTCGCGACGAGGCCTTCTCGCGTTGCAGAATTATAGCGCGCAACGTCGAGGGGGGGGGGGGAAGCGAATTCCGCCCCCCCCCCCCGGGTCCTTTTAGGGTTAAACCAGAGATAACTGCGTCCAAACATATTTTTGAATTAAGATCTACACCATCCTTTGTCATCCTCATACTTCAAATCTAAGCTTTGTCTGTCTCTTTGTTCTGTCTGTCTTTCTTTCTTTCTAAATAGCGCTTCTCTCGTTTTCTTTTCTTGAATCATGTCTATACAGTGGATTCCCGTTATAACGAATACCTCGAGATCAACAGCTCTCTTTGGTTATATCGAAATTTCGTCATAACCGGATAAATGAATGATGAAAAGCATAGAGAGGGCAATGTTGTGGCCTGAATTTGTCTTTCGTTGTAACGGGAATTTCGTTATAATCGTGTTCATTATAACGGGAGTGCACTGTATCATACCAATAACAGTATCCAGAATGATTACCTCAGATTGTATTTTACACAGTTTTTTTTTTTCGCTTTACTGTCGTGCTAGAATCATATCTTGAGTTGGAAAGCACACTGTATACCCCTCGTGGACTACAATTTGAGACAACTTTACATTGTATAAAATGTATATAGCATGATCTTGTACAGAGTACTCAGAAGTTCTATGTAGTAATGGTGCAAAGTGGTATTATTAAGGCTTAGTCCATGCTGAGCTGTTGAATTCTAAGCACACGTTTTTATGAGCATCGGGGGTATGTATGTCTGTTTTAGGGGAACGTAAGGGCGGTTGTGAGATATTGAATGTTCGTTCTCCCCTTCCAAAGGATATTATGTAACCCGTCATCTCTTCACCCCCGTGAAAATGCAAAAAGAATCCACAATGACAAACTAAGGTGATTTTGATGAAGCATAAGAACTTTAATGGTTTTTAATACTCATCTGATACTACCTCTAAGAAATCTAAGTCTAAGAGTGTTGTAAAATTTATATGATTTCATAGTTTTTTTCCATTTTTTTAAATTCTGAATAAGGTGTTGTTCTTATTACAGTTTATTTCGTTGTTATCATCATACACTCAACGCAATGATAACTTTAGAATCCAGCTGGGTTTTCCTGGTGAATTCTTGGTGAAATGTAGGCCTACTAATTTTATATTGAAGTTATGAATTCTTAACTATAAGCCCTTGCAGCTGCCCAATTATATAACTCATATATTGAATATTATGTTTTGTATTGTTATTTTGATGATTTTGAAAATGTAAAACTGTAATGATTTACTTTGGATACACTTAGTACTTTTTATGTTCGAGAGAACACATTCGCAGGCATTTTTTAAATCTTATTTATTATGACGTAGTGTGCCATTATACTTCACAACGTTTGCCAAATATACAGTCCCAACATGGCCGGGATGACGTCTTCATGATTATGATGAAGCTTCAATTTACCTCAAAGAGCTGTAAGTAATATCAGGAAAAGAAGAATTCAGTCGGGATAAACTGTGAGCAAATGTCTGTGCGATATTGGACAAACAATAACGAGGGCATTATACGGTTTAGATGTGTGCTCGTTTCCATTGCGTGGCTTTCTGCAATGTGCAATTTGTGAAAACTTCTCAGTTAGCCACTGAAAGCAAAGTTGGATTTTTAGCTTACCTGAGCCAAAGGCTCAAGTGAGCTATTGCGATCGCCCTTCGTCCGGCGTCCGTCGTGCGTCGTGCGTCGTGCGTCGTCCGTCGTCCGTCGTCCGTCGTCCGTCGTCCGTCGTCCGTCGTGCGTCGTGCGTAAACTTTTTACATTTTCATCTTCTTCTTGAAAACCCCAAGACCGATTTTTTTCAAACTTGGCAGGTAGCATCCCTAGGGGGTTAGGAACTCAATTTGTTAAAATGGGCACCATGCCCCACCCAGGGGGCCCCCAGGGGGCCCCAACCCCCCCAAAATTAAGGAATCTGTAAAAATCTTCTTCTCTAGAACCAGAAGTGATAGAGCTAAGTTAATACCATGAGTTAGTACATTGATGACTGTAGTTTCAAGTTTGTTCATGGCAGAATCAGGGGTGCCCCCCTTGGGACCCAGGGGAGGGGGGTGGGGAAGGGTTCTAATGGGGCCTAAATTGTACATTTTCATCTTCTTCTTGAGAACCCCATGACACATTTTCACCAAACTTGGCAGGTAGCATCCCTAGGGGGTTAGGAACTCAATTTGTTAAAATGGGCACCATGCCCCACCTAGGGGGCCCCCAGGGGGCCCAAACCCCCCAAAATTAAGGAATCCGCAAAAATCTTCTTCTCTAGAACCAGAAGTGATAGAGCTAAGTTAATACTATGAGTTAGTACATTGATGACTGTAGTTTCAAGTTTGTTCATGGCAGAATCAGGGGTCACCCCCTTGGGACCCAGGGGAGGGGGTGAGGAGGGGTCCTAATGGGGCCTAAATTGTACATTTTTATCTTCTTCTTGAAAACCCCATGACCCATTTTCACCAAACTTGGCAGGTAGCATCCCTAGGGGGTTAGGATCTCAATTTGTTAAAATGGGCACCATGCCCAACCCAGGGGGCCCCCAGGGGTCCCAAACCCCCCAAATGAAGGAATCTTTATAAATCTTCTCTAGAATCAGAAGTTATAGAGCTGAGATAATATTATGAGTGAGTACATTAGTGACTGTAGTTTCAAGTTTGTTCATAGGAGATCCAGGGGTGCCCCTCTTGGGTAGGGGGGGGGGGGTGGTTGGAAGGGTCCAAATGGGGGCCTGAATTGTACATTTTCATCTTCTTCCTGAAAACCTCATGATGGATTTTTGTCAAACTTGGCAGGTAGCATCCCTAGGGGGTCAGGATCTCAATTTATCAAAATGGGCACCATGCCCCACCCAGAGGGCCCCAGGGGGCCCCAATCCCCCCAAATTAAGGAATCTTAAAAAAATTGGGCCCTTATTGTACATTTTCATCTTCTACTTGAGAATGCCTGGTCAAATTTTAATTTAGATTAGTGACTGCGTGAAAGGTGAACTTGCGATACTCAGGTGAGCGCTAGACCCGCGGGTCTCTTGTTATAAAATGTTTTGACATGAACGAACTTTCACTCGGGACTACTAGTGTACTCGTACAATCACTGAATGTATGAAAAGCTTCGTGTGGGTAATTGATGCACGTTGGCCCTTACATATCTTGTGCATTGAGAACCAGCATCTTAGAACAGAGTTTACAAACTTTCAGGTGTGTTCAAGATTCCATTCACCAAAGATTGTTGCGTCATACCCGGACCGAATGATTGTCAGTTTCACGTAGTTTCCAGAGTGTGCATTTTGTACAGACTACGTGGATTTCTGGTCCAGTTGTAGCATAATGTACCCAAGTCAAAAAGAAAAGAACTCTGTTTCCCTTCATCATGTCAAGAGTGGAATGTATGTCCAAAATCCGCATTCCTGTCCTTAATTTTGTGACGTTTTCTGGTAATTCATACATGCATCATGCATGGTAGTTCTGTACGTTCAGCTCAAACATGAATTTTCGTGATTAAGAACAACAAACAAACAAATAAAAAACAGCTGCGATTTGAATTTACATTTAACAATGTTATGATATTTGTACGTGGTCAGTTTGTATGTGGTATTTGAGGGAAGATAGAAAGTTAAGGAAGTATCTATATTCTTATTGACAATGTATCTGTCGCAATTGTTAAGAGTACATACGCAAGCGTGGTCAGATTGCGGCTGGTTGTAATTTGCACCGCATTAGCGCACATTGCATGTCAAATCTGAAGTGGGTTCGTAGTACTCTCCGACAAGATTTCAGTGCATTTCTTCAATATGAAATGGTAGGAATAGTATTGCCTTGGTTCTGCTAATAGCTCTGTGCTGGAAGCATGATCAGTCACACTGCTGAACCTCATACCAGAGTCGTCAAATTTGAATGTACCCATTGAGGCGTGTTGCTAAGTTGTGCTAGTAGTAAAATCTCAGGATGTCTTTTATCAGGGGGTAAAGTAAACAAATTGTGCGAAGCTGTCAAAACGGAGAAATTGTCAATTTAGGAATGTATTGTTTAATGCCTGCTATCAACTTTCTCTGTTTGTTTGTTTGTTTTTTGTCTCAAAGAGGAACGGTAACAAAGAACAATACCTTGTCACGTGCTCCACTCTGAAAGACGTAGTTTGTCGCCGTACACCAGTTTCATGTCATTTGAACATTAAAGATGTAAGAAGACTGTGGACACCACCACTCCCTCTCCCGAGCCCCATGCCTGCTCCTCTCAATTAATATCTCTGACTTACACTGACACCGTGATGCCATTCCTATCTACTTTGGTCTCCATACCAAAATTTGATGCGTTCCTTGCGAAGGGGCGTGTCCCGTCCTCACCCGCCACCCTCCCCAATCTGGTAGACATCAACATTAAACTTCTGCTATAACCCTCCCCATCCCATTCCAAATCATTCCCTCTGGGTTAAAACCCAGGTACCAATGTAAAAACGCATTGTTCGTGTGCGTGCATTTATGAAGTAATAGGGGCAAAAGGGCGTGCCCCCACCATCGTTCCTTCGACCAGGAGGACACTGGAATCCGGCTAGTTCATCCCCTCCTCATCCCCATCACGCTCACAACTTCTTCCCTCTCCGTGTTGAAATCCCCTTACTATTCGTAAAAGGCAGCTGAATTTCAATGCTTTTGACTGCTGAGATGTGACCTCGAGTTAGCATCATATCCATGAAGATTCACCCCCAGAAAGCTATATTTGAACAATTATCATGTGTTGCTTTGGTTTAAGTCGCAGTTTTTTCGTCGTATACATTAGAGATTATGCGGATAGTACTACCGATGATGAAAATCATGGACATCCATGCAAATATTATTGATGCTAGTCATAATTTTGATCGTCTGACAGGGATGAGCCCGAGAAGTATTGTTGATTTTTTTTAAATTAATTGTCTTAGATATTCGTTGTTCCGATGAAAATAGCAAGAAAAGCGCTGCGACGACATTTATCTTCTCTTCATAAGACGTGTGTGGAGAGGGGGAGAAGAAAAAAATCCCCCTTACTTAAAAGCACGTGGATGTTTATTTTCTAGTGTGCATGACACTATGTCTGTGAAAACACATGTGCTGTCGAGTACGGAAGTGTCCTGAGCCATTTATGATGATATTCAGCAATTGTTATATGTGTGCTATCATGCAAATACTGGTAAATTATGGTATGAGGGATAAAACTTTGTATGATAACCCAGGTGGTTGTCTCAAATAGAAAGTAAAAAGTATAAAAGTATAAGCATATTCACTCTACAACTTTTACGATCTATGTCACGTACTACGTAATTGTTAACAAATGTTGCATCTATACGTCGTGTCAGTGCTCAATTTCTGTTTGTGTAGGTCATCTTTAAGGTACAACTCGAATTCATGGCCACGTACAGTAGCGCACATTGATCCATCCATATATTTGATTTGTGTAGTAAATAGTACTCATTGGCAGAAGAAAAATTAACAGTTGCGATCATTTTTGGTACTTTTGTAACATTCCTATTTACTGTTTGTATATGCTTTTTAACCTTGATAATGGTCAGATGATAATTGTACTCCGTTCTCTATTCATATTGCAACTGTTTATTCTTATAGTAGTGGATCGTTGACTTGTTAAATAAATTATTGATGTGCAAATGTTGTGCTTCTTCTGTCGTCATTATTACAAAGTGCAGTTACGATGTCGCACAGTCAAAGAATTAGGGGCTTGTGCGAGGGAAACATGATAGCTGCAAGATGTTTTGTCCTACGATGACCTTTGCGTTGACGCTGAAACTGTCTTAGTTTTCGTCATATCGAAATATGTTGTGTATATTATATTCCTAATGTTACAATATATCACGCACACACACACTTTTGATATTATATCTATATTTACATATATAATATCAAATTGATAATATGATGTATTGCAATACTATATAAGATATATTTTATTATGTATAATTTTTACGAATATGATATTTCATTTTGTTTGCTTTTGAGAACTGATTTCGATCCGTCCTCTTACAGCCAAACTTTCTCCCTTTTTTTTTCTCTCTCTCTGCAACAACCCCCCCCCCCCCCCCCCACCCTCGCTACCATCACCACTGCCAGGGTGGTATTTTCTTCTTGACACGGACCTGCTTTTCAGTGTCGGCATACTAGTACCTAGGCACTCACTGTCGTCCGTATCTCATCTCGTTAACGATTATCGACACTCCAAACATTGACTACCCTGGGCCAGGTAAAGCGCTCCGTCTGTAAAGTATGTACAAGCCGCTACTGTAATGCGCACAGAGATATACCCGCGGATTCTATACTTTGGTCACGTCGTTTCCCATAAATCACGCGGATGATTACGCGATACACTTTACGGATAGATCCCGGCGGATGGAGGAGGAGGACCGGAGCTTGCTGGTCTTCAAGCAACGATGACGGTGATTACGGAGTTGTGGATTTTCTTCGATCAACTTTCCAATCCCCAGAAAATCAGGGAGGGGGGGGGGGAATCGACAAACCACAAAACAAAACCTTAAATAACTTAATTCTCTTTCGGACTGTAATTAGGGCACGGCAGGGTCTTCGCAAAACCCCCACATTCTAATCGGCATGTCGATTACAGCGTTCAAGATTATTATTATAGATGGGAGGGATAGTCACTTTTGAGAGGTAAATCAATAACTATTGTCCAGGTGCGGGCAACTTTGAATTTCCCCTCTCAGTCTTTCGACCCATCTTCCCTTTACATTTTTGATAAAGTTGTGTGAAGTATACGCCCTGGTTGATTCTTAGTTTCCCAATTTCGCCAACTGCAAGTGGTAAATCATTCTTATGCAGTTCAATTTTTATTCAGTTTCTTGATTTTGCGGGTCTACCCGTCTACCCGTACACTAGTATGACCAGGGAGGTGACTCACTTTCCTTGTGTAGTGCGAGCATTATGCTCAATCCCGTGCCGGTAACATGGTTCGCAGGATATAAAAATCGAGTGGATGACTACGGTACAGTTGACATTTATTACTATGTTACTCAAAATGTTTCCTCATTGAGGTGGATTTTTATCACGGAATCATTACAATTGAGAGTTTACAGAGCCCGTTAGTGTCACTCCAAGGGGGTGTACTTGTGCTTCGAGTCAATGTTTGTACACAAACCATTACGATCTCTTCAAAGGCAGTGAACAGCAGCTAAGCTGCAGCTGGCATCTCAAGAGCGAGATACGCATCTTTACAACCAGTCCTTTGCACCCGTAATGTAACCCTCGACCTTAATAACGTCCACAGAATCTCTGCTAATGCATGAGCGTTCACCTATCATCTTTTCACCGTCTAGCGTTACGGGGAGGGGCTGCCAGGGACTTAAAGTGAATGCAGCAATATCAGAAGAACATAGTCTATTCAGGGAAAGTTTGAGGAAAATATGACAATCCGTTCAGAAGTAATGAATTTTTGAAATATCTGTGCTGTCACCGCTGGATGATAATACTACTACAGCGTGTAATAGCACAAGCGTAGGACAATACAAAGAAAGTACAAAGAAACTTCCACAAATGTCTTCTTTTTCTTTTTCTTTTTTTTTTTGGTGAAGACATTACACATTCTCTCGTTCTACACATGTGACGTCACACACTGTAGTATAGTAGTCTTCTCATCCAGCGATGACGGCACAGAATCTTCAAAAATGTGTAACTTTTGAACGGAATGTCCGATTTTCTTCAAACTTTCACTGATGTAGTCTGGCAATAATGCTGCATTTAATCAATCTACATATCTTGTATATAAGATGAGCTATAATTGAACTTGTCCTTTAAAGATGCGCAGTGCTCCTTCGGTAGGAAGGTTCAGGTTTCGAGCACTATCACTGCGCTTGTGTCCCCATGGTGGGACATCATTGCTACTCCCCATATACCTAGGTGTATAATCACCCGGTAGGAAAGGGAACATTTTTGTAAGTGGATCTAAAGGCCGTGTCACACCTTTCCGGGCAAGCTACGCGGGCTTGTTGCGAGTAGGGATTTTGCAGCACGCAGGATAATTTTCTGCGGGCGGACAAGAATGTTTGCGAGTTTCGCACTTTTGTTTTACCAGCTAGACGCGTGCTACTTACCTTCTACTTGCGTGTAGTCCGTGTGACCTGCGTGAGAGCTTTAAAACCGATCCGTTTTCTGTTACGAGTGACTTACGGGTACTGCGAAGTACCTGCGTTGGAGTTGCCGGCGAGGTGCTGCCGGTAAGGGTCTTCTACTGGTGTTACGCATGTACCTCTGCGGGCGAACCCCCGCGACACACTCTGAACAAGTTTTGAGCATGCTCAAGGCCTTGTCATACCGTATCTGGGGAAGTTTTGCGGGTTGACTTGCGGGGAAACACATTTGCTACCCGGAGCTCTCCGCAGTTGGTCCGCACCTGACAGTACCCAGCGCGTATCTCGCCCGTAGTTGCCCGGAGGTGCGCACGCAAGTCCGATTTACCCGCAGCCAAGTTTTGAGCATGACCATCCCCCCCCCCCCCCCCCCCCCCCCGGGTGAGTCGCGGGGATTCCCCACAGAGGTCCACGCAGAACGCCAGTAGGAGGCCCTTAGCGGCAGCGCCTCGCAGGCAACACCCACGCAGGTACTTCGCAGGCCCCGTATGCGGCAAAGATAATGACATTCTGTGGGACTTCTGCCATTCCTTCAGAGGAATTCCATTACTGAGTTGTCAGCCCCCACGCGCCTGGCACGCAGGTCACACAGAATACCCGTAAGTAGAACTTAAGTAGAACGCGTACACCAAGTAAGACACATGCAAAGCTCGCCCAAATCCTTGTCCGCCCTCAGAAATTGTCCGGTATGCTGGAAAATCCCACACTCAAGAAGCCCGCGTAGCTTGCCCGAAAAGGTGTGACAGGACCTAAACATGGTTGCGGGTAAAAATGATTTTTGTGCGCACCTCCGGGCGACTACGGGTGCGATACGTGCTAGGTACTGTCATGTGCGGGTCATTTGCGGGGACCTCCGGGTAGTGAAACATGTTCTTCGCAAGTCGCCCGCAAGGCTTGCCCGGAAAGATGTGACACGGCCGATCTGAGGATGAGTAGTTTAAGGTTTAGGTCGGCGGGGGCGCTCTACAGGGGTTCCATGAGTGAGCACTGTAGGGCTCACACGGGTAAATAATTTCCCACCGGGACGTGTTTTAAAATTCAAAATTCAAAAAATTCTGTAAAATAGCTGGGAGAAATGAGGTGTTATATCTTCACTAAACTGGATAAGTGAGATATATCCTTATATCCATCAAATTTCCAAGGCGGGTTCTTCAGCTCAATCTCTGTCCAAGAGTCCGCAAAGCCAGACTACGAGTTCTTTTCACTCAAAAAATCACCTATTTTCTGTACATGCACCCAATGAAATATAGTCCCTTCAAATTCCACCAGAAAAGCTTTCATCTTCCAACCAAAATGCAGCTTGTAGAGGAATTCATACTCAATATCTGCAACTATTCAGTTTTTTGCCAAACTGCATTATTGATTTTTGATCAATTTTTTTCTTCATTTATTTTGGTATCTTTGGTACGAATTTGTGAAGGGGTCTGGGACATTCCATTTTATTTACAGCCCTGTAAATGCGGATGGGTTACGCAGTGACCGCGGTGAGAGCAGCGCCTTGAGCAGAACGACGTTGTAGACAATTTAGTGCTATGTCCTTTATACTCAATGATTATATTATTATACCAAGATTCCTATATGAAGTGGATGAAAGACTAAATCAGTTTGACCTTGTGTTAGAATGAGTTAAAGTTTGTTGCTTCTTAAGCCTTTCTTTTCTATCAAAATCAAAACAGAGATCCAAGCCATTGTTCTGGATTAACGCATCCTTTCGTATCATATCGTTGGGGGCGGGGGAGGGGGGGGGGGGGGGGGGTTATTGCCCTGATACGCTAGATAGTAATGATGGGCACAGTAGCTTCTATCGCCAAATGCGCCACTGCCACTGCCCGTGTACTACCGATGAGGAAAGGGATGGTTGGGTAAGCTTTGTGGAAAAACACTCTTGGGCCAGTTATCATATTTGATGAGGGGCAGAGATTGATGCTGACCCAGACCCCCCAAGGTTATTCTCTCCAGTAGCCACTTCTGGACTCTTACGGGGATCACTCAATGTTTTTCAAGAGTTACTATCGCGCAGAAACCCGACACGGTGGAGTATTCGGGGTTTAGAGACCAACGAGGAGAACGAACAAGGGTATCGGGAGGAGGAGGAGGAGGAGAACGAAGAAGAAAAGAGATGGGGACATGGGGGGGGGGGGGGGGAGCGAGAGAGAGACAATGCGGAATTAAAGACACAAACAAGAGAGAAGATATAACATGGATATAGGTAGACACTATAAGGGCAGGCCTAGATGGTTCTTTAATTCTGAGTACACTGTTTCCATTTAATTCATAATTATATGGTGTATCCATGTGCTGATTCATGAAATAGTGAATCCAACTCATCTACCTATCGATTCATTCATCAGTCAATTACAGTTATAATTTGACATATTTATGTATAATGATGAAATTATCAATTGATTGATTGATTAATTCATTCATTTGTTTACAAAACAGTCACCTTCAGTGTAGAAAGGGAAAAGGGTAAAGTCCGCACCAAAGTACTTACACAAAGAGGAACTTCAAGTTCTTATGCATGCACAGAAATATATACAGGGCCTAGTTATTAGTCAATGTAATTAGAATCCCATTTCTTTCTTCTTTTTTAACACAACAACATCAATGTACTTTTATGTTATCATTGTTGCCTTTTGTATACTGCCGCACTGTGGTCCTTTATGGAGGAATATACCCCTCCATCTTCAAATGAGCTTGAACAGATGACGTAATGAGAGGCCAGCCATAATAATGATAAAGTCTGAGTAAAAACCTGACATGACTACAAGGAAAGAAAAAACCCACGAAATTCAAAGGTTCACCAGATTTTAAACATACAGGAATATTGATGATTATTTAAAGTAATACTAGGCAAATCAAAATGCGGTGATTATTTCAGCACCAAAGTTTTTTTTTTCTTCTAAACATGTCTTGGCAAATACTTCCCATATCACATAATATGGAAAGATATGTGCATCGTTTCCACTCCTTTAAATCTCTTCACAGTAACGATTATTGTGACTGGTGAGTTTTTGAGGGGGCAGGATTATACAGTTATGTAGCCTACTAACTTTAGTTATTTCATTTTGGGAAGAACTAATCTCATTTGCATGAATGACAGCAACAAAATAATATCTCCGTGTCATGAATACAGATGAAATTGTGCCGTGCTAAGATTCGCTTTGTTTTGCCCAATTTTACTGACGCTTTTTTTTTTTCTTCCGGCTGTTACATTTTGTTCTCTCTTAACCAGTCAACTATCATTTCTACATCCAGGGAACGAAACGCTGAGGGCGCTATAATCTCATCAAATTTCAGTCATCTGAAAGGCTCGGGTTTCGGGTTGGAGCCTTGAAAATTTTGCCGAAACCGCCATAATTTGTCGTTTGGACTCGTACGCGGTATCAGTTTTCCAATCATAAAACAATCATTCCCCCCCCCCCCTAAATTCATTGTTTTTCTTCCATCTTTGAAAAATCTGCTTCCAAACACGTCGTAGCATAAGAACAAACGCACCATGACAATATTGAGGTTCAAGGAGGGGCCGATGTTCGAGATGTTAAGAATAATTTAGTGAAACCCGGGAACAACTTCCCAATTTCTGCGAAGAGCAGCTGTAAATGAGGTGAGGTAATTAAATTCGTCGCCATGGATGCTGCTTTGGAAGAGTATGATTTTTTAAATTATATTCTTTTTAAAACAAATCGCACTATAAAATATACCTTGTGTAGTTTCGCTTCGTTTTGATTTGATATTTCGGCGTCGTGGTAGTGCTTCGCACGTGTTGTCTTTGTTTTATTTTTGTTTTTGTTTTTGTTTTTAGATTCTAAAGTTCGTTTGGAGTGAATGGTATGTGTTTCCGATTTTGAAAGTAGCGCTGATGCTATCTAGTGAAGTTTAATGCACTAATGTATGATACAATTTACTTGTGAGTAACATTTCAGAGAGAAAAGATGATTTGTTGCTCAACATCAAACCCCAATGATGCTATGACGTCGTAGCAAACAATTGTATTCTATTCACCCTTGATGATAGTATGTTAAGCGAAAGTCAGCCACGAAGATTTAGGAGAGTAAAATGAGAGGACAAATGACGCTGAGATTGTGGAAGAGGAGTGAAATAGAAGGAGAAAGATGAAGAGAGAAAGGAGAGAGCAGACAGGAACAGAGGACGTGAAGGGAGAGAACAGAAGAAGGGGGAGGGGTGGTGTCGCACATTCCGCGCACTATCCAGCATCTGCGATCTGCACCCAACACAGGGGGCGTTACCCCCTTGTTGGACATGTTGGAGATCCGCTCGTCTCCCGCGTACAGACACGCAGAAGTTCTCCCCATATCCCCCACCCACCCCACCCTTCATCATTTCGATCGGAGCATCGTTCCGCCGCAGCGCGATGCTGTCGTCCGCGTTGACGCTTGGCGTTACTTGGAGTTGGCGATACGGTGCGTGGGTGATGTGGTAGCAATAGTGGGCACTGCGCTCCTATCGCTCTTCATCGGGGGTTTTTATCCTCGCCAATTACCCGGAGTTTGCCGGCTGGACCCCCGAAAGGGATAATCATCACACATTACGGGGTAAGTCGCATCCTCATTTGTGCCATATCTTCGTTCATCTTATTTCGCACTGGATGGGGGGGGGGGGGGGGGGGTAGAGAGGGGGCGGAGGAAGAAAGAAAAGAAAAGAAAAGAAACTCAGAGGTGATTCGAGGAGAACAGAACTCCTTTGTTTCATGTTATTCATGTTGTCGTATCCAAGGCAATGTTACAATGTATTCCAACTCTGATTTTGTTTTCTTTCTCTTGATTTACTTGATTTCCTTCATTCGGCCGACGGTAGCACGACAGTAAAGGTACTCGCACAGCATGGCCAATCGCTTTCACTTCAAAATGTTTGTCATCGGTTGAAAAATTTAAAACCACCAACCAACAAATTTCCTCCCTGAGCTCTTACAAGGGGACCAACCACAAGTTTATCGTGCTAAATTTAGATATACATGCAATCGTAAGCTACCCAGCGAATGATATTGACGATGAATGCCATCATGCCTCCTACGTTTCTCGTTATCACCTGCGTTAAAAGGATTTTAAAACTCAACTCAATTTGTGCGAGTCAACCAACGTCTTTTTGATGAAACGTCATGCGATCCGCACAGAGAACAAAGGAATTTGTCTATTCCTCCTCCTCCTCCTCCTATTCTCCTCTGTTTTCTCTTCTTTCTCTTCCTCCACCTTCCCCTAAACTTCGCTTCCAATGTCCCTTTAATTTCCTCCTCGTCACAATCTTCTTTTCTTCCCTTCCTCCATCCTCTCCATTCCTTCTCCTCTCCCTCGTCATCTTCTCTTCTACCTCTTCATCCACCATTCCCACTTTCTTCCTTCTTGATCCTCCCATCCTCCCGGTTATCCTCTCCTCTTCTACCAACGCCCATGGCAGTCTATTCCTTCTCTTCCCATTTTCCTACGTTTTCTTGATAACATTTTCCCCTCTTCCTCTTTCCCTATGCATGTTTTTCTTCATAAAGTAATCTCATCGACATCACAATTGTCTCCACGTCCCTTTGAATGATCGCATAATATATCGAGCTGAAGCGGATTAATCGGCATCGTGATGTATTAGTGCTGCCATCGCATATATCACTGTCATGATATTTTTCGTCAACGCACCATTCCATCGACTATGGCATATTTTACAAATTTGAACTACGAAATGGATGATGATTTCGACCTTGACGGCTTTCTATCATCGATATTGAGAATTCATTGTGACGGACGTATAAAACAAACCAGGGAGAATGTCCCATTATGCAACTTATCTAAAGGGGATATCGGAATAATTATTTTGAGTCAGTTATTATATATTCACTTGTCTCTTGTATTTAAGACTAACGCAAGGCAACATTTGTCAATGCCCCCCTCCCCCATTGAAAAGACCCGCCATAATGTTGTAAAGCTTATTCTGTTTCTTGCGTGCAACAAGGAAGACAACAAACTGAGGGGAAACATACCGCGCGATATGGTCAGCTTCTGTCACGAAGATATAATGTGTAATGATAATTATCGAAAACCGATATGTAGCGTGAATATGATTTAGCCTACAATGTACGCCTTGCCGTAAGCCATGCTCTTTCAGTATGGCATCACATATAGGCGAAAACAAAATTTGCATGTTTGGTGTGAAAGCAGGTAGTAAAAAATTGACGAAAAACATTAGTTCACTGCGATAGTATAGGCCTAAACGCCAAGTCCTTTATTACTGCCTGTCTGTCTGTCCGTCTGTCTACAGCCTTTTTTTTTTCTCGTGCGATAGATCTTTCTCCTTCCTTTTCATCTATTCCATCTATCATTTATCTATCATTCTTTCTGCTTGTCCATTTGTCTGTCTACCAATCTACAGTATATTCTGCGTATATATATGTCTGTATGTCAATACAATTATCAATGTATGTAGTTCCGTTAATGTATATCTATCCATTCATTTACCTTTCTATATTATGTATGTATGCCTATCAATACGTCTTTCTACCTTTCACTATCCATCTTTCTATCCATCCTTATCCCAAGTGTGACTATCGACAAGGTCTGCGTAAGTGGGTCGTCTGAGTAGGAAATGTAAGGCTAAATAATTTATTTCTCAGGGCAAAATTCCCCCATCCATCATTTCGTACTCGACGAGAATCAAATCACCTCGTTGAGGTGAATATGTAAAAGCCAGAAAGTGCCGAGTGTTTATGCACTGTATGTTTTTTGTTTATTTTTTGTGGTTTTTATTTTTCTTTTCCACTTGGTTTTCCAAGTCTAACTCGAGTACACGGAATGAAATATGATAACCGATGCACCAATGTCGGTTATAAGGAAAGAAAAGATGAACAGAAAAGCAAAACAAAAGTAATTTGATCCATTTCTCGCCCATGGGTGAAAAGAGCTTGCCTGGCCGGCGAGGTCTTATAGAACTCAATAGCGGCCCCTGGATCGAGTGATGTAACAAAATAAACCCCGACCTAGGTGCGGCGTTAATTTACCGTCCTGTTTTACGGAGCTAATTGTCGTCAGGCCTTCAAAATGAGGGGAAAATATAACCAGCAACAATACAGCCACAATCAGGTCGGAGGTACCATTGTTAAAAAAGCTGCAAACGATAATGTGTGTTTTTTTATTTAAAGTTTATTAAAGCAGACCAGACACTTTCGCAATCGAGGTAATAAAGAGATTGTGAAAGGTTCCACATACTCCACAGAAAGGGTGATCCAGTTTGCAAACTCAAGTGCGGCTGTGCTTTGAAACTTATTTCCCAACCAAAATGTTCCACTTATGCGTCGACCTCGTAGTAGTGGGTTAAGGGTAGGATTTTCATTTTACATTGTGTCTGTAGGCAAAATAAAGTTTAACGTATTCAGAACCAGCGTTTTGTAAAGTTTTGCATATCATTTCTGTTGGAGAAGAAGGCGTTGATATAGTGGGGAAGTTGTTGATTGTTTGACTTTCCTTATTGCTTTGTTCTTGTGTAATCTGACGAAGTGATTATGATTATTATTTCGTGTTTATATTTTTCGCTCCTTATTCTCTTTACAGCTTGCAAATTTCTGCTCATTTTTTGAGGGGATTACTTATGAAATAGTGATTTTCCAGTAGTGGTGCATTCTAATAATAAAAACAATAAAAAATAGGATTACTTGAGAAACAAGTCACGTGACCAAATGTAATCACAGTCTGCCATAATATTGTGTAATGGCAAACGCTCAATTTTACGCCCGGATTTCTCGAGGGGGACGATGTCCTGGCCTGCGCGAGACACATGGCCTGCAGTGAAAACGTGTCGGGGGACTCTGGCGCTGAGACGCGAATACGTGAGCTGATTTCACGCCACCACAACGTATTCAACAACACGGCGGCCACATGATCCTAGCAACTATAATAGCGTCCACAATAATGTTCCCTTGCATAACCCTGTCGAAGAGTCAAAAGAGAACGGGCGCGAAATCTGATTTGGCGCCTTGCCTTGCGCAATTTTTTCTGATTGTTCATCTTCCTTGTATACGATTTCAACCACTGTAATCTTCATTCGCAAATCATACGGGGCACCTGGAGAGTGTGAAGATAAATGACGAAAATACCTTAGAAAAAAAAAGAGAGAACCCCAATCTATTCACATTATTACAAACAAATATCAGTGGAATAGCGGGTTCAATGAATTATGAACACTATCAAGAAGACGGTTTGAGTTTAGAAACATAGAGATATAATGAAGCAATTAGGAGGTATGTGTCGACACGTACGACGATTACGCGGTTCAAAACGGATAGAATATCATAAAGGCAATCTGATGGCTCTCTCACGGGGCCTGACCTGGGTAGAGCGATGTGGTGCAGATAAGGCCACCAACCGACAGTTTCTTCTCGGGTTCTTATCACCTGTTTTGCCCGAAACGCCCTTTTTCATTTCCAGTTACATTTCTCCTAAACTTGCTGTTATGAAGTCAAGAAAATGTTTCCGAAAATCAGGACATTCGATACAGCCAGTGTTCAATTGATTTTCTTCTACATTTTTTTTTTTCGTCTTCTTTTCATATTTCGTACAGTAAAGCGTGAAAGTGGTTATTCGGCTGTAGATGTGTCGGAATCGCGCTATGTCATCAGCGCGTGGTATACATTTGTACCCTACCTTACCCTATCTCCCAATGCAAGGCTGGTCGTTTCATTATTATCATACTGCAATTAATAAATTTTTGCACGGTTTGATGAGCCAACCAAAGAGTACAGCAGAGATATATGTAATATGACGTTGTGTTAAAAAGAAACACTAAAATGCAAGATCAAATGTACACAAATACAACAAGTAAATAATATTGAAATTGACATTGTTAAAATTACTACATGTACTGCGCACAATCTGGCGTCAGATGATGTGAACTATGGGGGGGGGGGGGGTTGGAACTTGTTGGATGTACTTTAATGCCGATATGATTATCAATAGACGTCATCAGACCAACAAGTGTGGAATATTTATGTTTGTACGATAATAGTATGATTACATACATCATCTCTGAACACGCTGCGGTTTTCTGCGCCTTAACTTGAGGTCGCACGAGTAGAGTGCATGTTTGTTGTGAAAGGTGAGTGAAGTTTGTTGAATTACCATGTATTCTGAATGAATTAGATACAATATACCGACATGGTAACAGCACTCTATTAGTGATTGATGTCATGGTATACAAATGGTATAAACGAGGTTCCAATGACGTCATCAAGCCTTGCTGAGGAGCGAAAAGTGCGTGTGGGGAGGGGGCAATACGCGTGGGCAATACGCGTAAGCGTTACATCGCACATCGACTCGGTGGGTATACGGTACGCCTACCGCGCGCTGGAGCTGTATGCACTTAATACAGACATGATATTTTGTTTTTGCCCCTCAAGCAACGGTTCATTTGACGTCACGGAACCTCGTCCATTCTTCAACGTGAAGCGAGTAGAAGAGTGAATCAGTCAATCATATTTGAATTTGTATAGTTTGATATTGCAAAGTTATTAGAGGACAAGCGTACTATGAACTGTAGAAAAAATACAGGAGGATTGTGTCACCGCAAGTGACCGTGGTCACAATGTCATGATAATAATGAACAACAACAAAACTTGCAACCAGTCCTTCATGTTGTAAAGGTCGTTCATGGTTTTAAGGATTGCCTTGACAATAATCTGCTCTAACAACGAGCGATCATATTGGAATTTCCTCCAAGATAATTCATCTGATATGATATAAATGCTGATATAAATGTTCTTTATATTAGAATGAACCTTCAACTATTGAAATCAAAGTGCGTTCTAGTAGATTCAATTACAAGTCTAGAGAAAATCTCAGCTTCGATATATTGGCAAAGTCGATGTAGGTATTAATGCACAATGCGACGAATTAATATCAGACCATTCAGACACATCGTTCCGATATACGATGTTATCGTATGGCAGCATACGACCTCGCGCATTGTCCTGTGTCATAAGACGCTCATGAATATGTATAAGTCCCTCAGTTGTACAAACTTTAGCCGGGCCTAGCCATGTGTACATTGCGCCGAATTCATTCGGTAGTCTGCGAAAAAGCCCCGCCTACTCGTACGACGTCTAGATGTGAGGGCATTCAGACACAAATATACGCCGTATGAATATAGGCCTACGTCGTACATTGAAAAGATGATCAAACCAAGAACGACTAAGATCACCTTCAGACACATCAAGTCTCACGTCGTATTGATATACGACGTATAACTATACATCGTATCGACATACGACGTGCTGATATGAGGCCATTATTCACACCGAATTATCGTACGAGTACATCCATGCAACGTATATGGTTACTGTAAAACATGATATATTCGCGGCATGAATTTTTCGCGAATTGGAGCCGGCAGCCTTTTTCGTGGCATGAAATTTTCGCGAAATGCCACTGGCGTTCAATGCGTATAGTGTAAACAAGGACTTTCGCGTGCATTTTAAAGGGGAAGGCTAGTAACTGATCAGTGGGAATCAGTGGAAATGCTGGGAGATGATTGTTCCAATCCTTATGGGATTCATTCAAGAGTTCATTGTATATCTATTGTTGTGTGAAAATGATTTGCTTCAGAATGGTCTCATATTCAAGTAATGTGCAGTTTAATGCTTCCAGGTTAGCGTCCCTGGTCAATGAGGTCCAAGCAGAACGCCAGTAGAAGGCCCTTAGCGGCAGCACCTCGCAGGCAACTCCCACGCAGGTACTTCGCAGTCCCCGTATGTGGCCAAGATAATGACATTCCTTCAGAGGAATTCCTTCACGCGTCCAGCAAGTAAGACACATGCACCGACTCGCCCAAATCCTTGTCCGCCCTCAGAAATTGTCCGGTATGCTGGAAAATCCCCACACGCAACAAGTCCGCGTAGCTTGCCAGGAAAGGTGTGACAGGGCCTAAACATGGATGCGGGTATAAAGATTTGCATGCGCACCTCCGGGCGACTACGGAAGAGATACCTGCTAGGTACTATCATGTGCGGGTCATTTGCGGGGACCTCCGGGTAGTAAAAATTGTTCTTCGCAAGTCACACGCAAGGCTTGCCCGGAAAGGTGTGACACGGCCTTAAGACAAAGATATACGTCGTATATCGAAACAATGCTCAAAGCTTCGTTTATATAATAATTATATGACGTATCGTCGTATATCTTCTCTCTGGTCTGAAGGGGGGGGGGGGGGGGGTGGGGGTAGACAACACCATGAACGGTTCTGGAATAATTACCCCAGATCCTTCCCCTAACTCTACCTCTAATCTTAATCTTGAACCTAATCCTGACCCCAAACAAAATTTGATTACCATGATCTTTACTCTAACCCTATCACTTAAACCATTATCCAGCTGGGGGTAATTTTCCTTGGGCAGTAATGGTCCTGGTACGCCATCAACGTTATCTGGCTCTTAGTTTGAGATGGGTCCGCAATATGTGACGTAATACTCAGAGAGATAGATAGAGAGAGAGAGAGAGAGAGAGAGAGAGAGAGAGAGAGAGAGAATATACTACATCAAAACTTCTTGCGGTCAAAGAATGACGTGGGTAGAGGACTTGACGCAATGGATACCCCAAAGGTGGTAATCGCTCCTGAAAGCTCTTTCAATGCACTCTTCAAGATTTCAGCTGCGATGCTAAAAGTTAACTTCCGTTTGTCGTCTCAGTGATGTTGAATGCACTTGATAATGCATCAGTCACAAGGGCTTTAGTGTTCAGGGACCCTCTCCCCATGTGTGGGGGCGGTGTGGCGTAGTCGATACGACTCCCGATTCCCCAGGGGAAGACCCGAGTTCGAATCCCTCCCAGTGCTTATATCCAAGGACAAGATGTTTTTACACACCGTGTCCGTATGTCAGGTGTATAAATGGGTACTCGAAGCGCCTGGCAATGCTAGGGCAATAATATTAGTAGGGCCCTCTGGTAGAACAGTGGAAACACTGAAGGGGATACCCTGGATGAATAAGGCCTTATTATTATTATCCCATCCCTACAAAGTAACCCAAGAAAACAAACATAAAAAGATACTTGCAAATAGAACCTGCTACTCGCCAACTGAGACATAACAACGGCCTATAATCCTATAGGCACTTGCAGATTTATGAAAAAAAAAACAAGAACAAGACACATATTTTTCTCTACATACCAAGTCACAACTTGATGCGTACGGGCCGCTATGGATAGAAGAGGATAAAGCTACAATGCACAGAAGTTCATTTGTAATATTCTTTGTCTCAGCAGTGTGCAATATCGTAGAACAGCCCACTTTTCGGACATTAATAAATTCTCAATCTTTGAATTAATGGCTCCTGACACATGCCTTCTATGGTAACGTACAATCAGACGACATCGCTCTAATTCGATTTTGTTGAAATTCTTTAACCTCATTTTTGTTGCCCTCCTCTTTTCAAATTAAATGTAACCTATAAGCGCAGAGGGGGAGACAGGGAGTTGGCGCTGAGAGCGGGGAGCTCACCTGTTGCGCTGTGTTTCCAAACTCGTCTTGTCACTCGCATGGGGACGGCTGGAAACATTCTTGGAATGTTGGCGCCATTTTGGGGTTTCCGCTCGGCGGGGCAGGAACAATCCTCCAATGATCTCGAGGTTCTCATAATACGTATTTCTGTGTGTGTTAGTGTGTGTGTGTGTGTGTGTGTGTGTGTGTGTGTGTGTGTGTGTGTGTGTGTGTGTGTGTGCGTGTCTGTGTCTGAGTGTGTGGAGGACGAGACGACTGTCGTTCAAAAAATTCAGACAAAATAAAGATTTTGACAAGCTTGTAACAACATCCGATTTCTCCGCATTTGCCAAAGTTGTGTCACAGTCACAATTCACCATTACGACTACTACTACTACTACTACTACTGGGCCTGCTGCTGCTACTACTACTACTAGTACTATTATCACCACTTTTATGGTCACTCTCTATCAATTGAAATGACTCTATCTGTTTAAATTAACCATTTCTTGTCATTCATCATGTGCTTCAGTATGCGCCCTATCTCTATATCCTTGATTGATAGCCGCATCCGCCCCATCATTTCTTTGCCTATGCCTCTGTTTTACCTACTACTACTACTACTACTACCACTTCTACTTCTCCTTCTTTTTCTGCTTTCCTTCCCATGCAAAAAGGTCATTATTATTATTACTATTATTATTATTTTTTAATTTATTTATTTTTTTTTATTTATGTATTTTTTTTTTTGGGGGGGGGGGGGAGTCAATTATAATAACAGATAATAGGTAGGTAGATAGATTGATAGACAGGTAGATAAAAAGATATGGAGAAGAATGGAAAGTTACCCCTCCTGAAATTCCTAACCCTTTACCTACGACAATTCCAGATTTCTGAAGATTTCTGCAGATTTTGAACATCAAGTTTCAGTAAAGTCGTATGTATTGGTTTTGTACACGTTTGTTGGTATGTATGTGAATCTCTGGATTCTTTTGTGCGTGTGTGTGTGTATGGGTGTGCATTTCTTGTTGTAAGAATGTGTTTGCGTTTGGCTTTGGTTCTTTGCTTATATTGTTGTGTTATTTTTTTTTTTTTTTGGTTGCTTTTTGTGAATTTGTCTGTTTCTTTGTTTGTTTGCCTATATTTGGCACAAACGTCAATAGTACATGGAATATATTTTGCTTGCACCAAATGTCATCTCCGGGAGACATGTTTAGGAGTACGTGTAAAAACTCTGGCATTCAAAGAATCCTGTGCCAACATCCAGAAAATGATGTGTCGTTTTAGCGCGGTGTGGTTAAAAAAGGATGCCCCCTTGCTGGTCATCCGTTCAATATCACCATGGTAACGAGAAATCGTGAACGGTCCGTTCACCAATTGCGGCGCTCCCGAATCTTTATGTTTGAGTTGACATCCCAGCATCACGCCAATACAATTTGCGCAACCATGTTCATCGTTTACTCACCGAAAGACGAAACACGACACAAACACCAGGGAAAACAGCGCGACAGCGACCTTATTCTGTACTATAAGATTACTTCTGAGAAATAGAATTTAACGTAATAATGCCAAAGGGTGTCGTGGGAGGTTGAAGTGGTGGAGATTGCGTTGCCACTAGCAACAGTGCTTCATCGTGCAAACAGAGCTGCCTGAGACGCCACACAGTACTATGAGATCCTTCCGCAGAACATAAGCGCGCAACGCAAACAGATGCACGGATAATTAACCCTTATGGGACCATCACAATCATACAAGTTCTTTGGACATGGTATGGAAAGAGGTTGCGGGGGGGGGGGGGGGTGGGGCATGAGGGACACAGACTTAGGCATGCGAACCAAAAAGTGCTTGTGCAATGACGTTGAAAATATTGCTTTCTGGCAGCGTATGGTTTTGAAAAACGTGTCATAAATCGTCGGTGTTTCCACAGACATAATTCGATGAAGATAATTTCGAACATCAGACTGCAAACCACGAAGGCATTGTCGGCAGAAAAGAGATACATATGAGCGAATACTCACATGAAGAGAGATTTTGAGAGTGGAATGTACGCACATATATACGAACCACCTCCCTGCCTAAAAAAAAAGATAGAAAAAGAAAGAACAAACAAAACAGAAAAAATACAATATACAGGACTTCGAGCAAGAATGATTGCAAATAATTCTTAATAGTTCTTTTGTATGCTTTTCGCAATATTCACGGTGGCAATACTGAATTTCCCATTTTCGTCAAACAGCAATATACGACTTAAACAATATGTATACTCAAACTTGAAGGTAATCCCATGAAATAATCTAAAATACCACACGTAAAAACCTCCATATACTGCTACTATTACTATGGGTGTATCATTATATCAAAATGAGATACTGCAACTATAATGAACGATGACAGTGCCCTATTCTCTGGGTGTTTATTTATGCTTTAAATGGACTTGTTGTTGTTTTTTCTTTGAACTGTAACGTGCCTCAAAAGGAATGTAAAGACACATTTTCGCTTGCGTATGAATACCCTGCACTGCAGAAATATGAAATGAACTAAAAGTATAGCACTTTATGACTCTAGGTAGCGAGTGAAATGAGACCGTCCTCCGTCGCCATGGTAACATATCGCTTATGATGGATCTTACCAGCCTCCGAAATAGATCCACTTCTTTGTAAATTGCATCACAAGTGGTGTTTGAATCGCCCTCAATTCCTTCGCGAGACGCACAGATTGACTCCTCGGAGCTTCTTTTTTTTTTCTGCTGAGAAGTGATTTCAATAAGGCATAGGCCTATACACGCCAAAAAGGGCATTTGTACTCAGACGAGCCAACACAGATGATAAGCTCAGGGTCTATAGCTGTTTCATAGGCTCAGGTATTCAACAGAGATATCATCACCATATTGTCTAATTCCATATTTTCCTTTTTATATCGTTCTTTATTTCACTTATTATAGGACTAATAAAATATGATGTGTGCATGTAAGTGTGTTGTGTGTATGTGTTAATGTGAGTGTGTGTGTTTGTTTTCGTGCGCATAACACACTCTTAAAAAGAAAAGGATAAATCAACATTTAAAAGGGGCGAGGAGTGACAGCGTTTTTAAAATGTTGTATTCACCCTTTTATCCAGCTGAATCCATCAGTTAGATGTGCTAGATACAGCAAGAAAAGGGGTGAATACAATATTTTTAAAATGCTGTCACTCCTCGCCCCTTTTAAAACGCTGATTACTCTTACCAGTACTGTTTTTTCTTATACTTAATACAGTGTTATTTCATTTTAATCGTCATCTTTTTCGAAGACCTGCTTCATTCCTATCTTTATACCACCATGGTAGAATTGTCTTTGCACTTTAACATTGGTTCGTTTGGCTCCCACGGCAAGCTCCAAAGCAACAAGTGATAGACGGCCAAAATGTAAAATTCATACAAGGCATGAATCATATTTTTCCGACTGGCGGCTCATAAGTGCCACAAGCATTTGCAGGAAAACTAAAAAAAGCAAGGAAGAAAATGATATACCTTGGGAACAATATATACTCCAAACATAGCAGACACATAAATAATGTGCGAGCGAAATGCTAACACATGTCTCTTCCCATTTATAATGTGACATCTGCGTGGGAAGACTGGAACGGCATACAGACAGACTCCAAGTTAAAGGGATGGTATAGTTTTGGTTGAGATGGGGAATTCAGAATTTTACTCTTTTTTTGCCAAATAATTAGAAACCAAAGCATATGAAATATCAAAAAGCATACAATTTTGAGAGGAATTCAAAGTTTATGTAATGAAGACTGATTTTAAAATGACTGAGATAACAAAAATAAGTAAAACAAAAAGGTACTTATGAAGGTGGGTCCAACCTTTTACTGGGATCTCTCTTTGTTCTTACGATTTTTCAGCAATTTTGAAACCATTTTTCATGAAATAAACTGTGAATTCCTCTAAGAATTATGTGTTCGTTCGGAAGGTTTCGCATCATCTCACAAGAAAGTGGAAACCTGAAGCTCAATCACAACCAAAACCATACTATCCCTCTGAAGGAAAGAAATCATAATAAATGGCACAACATGACATTATCATACCGTATCGAAAATGACAGTACACTCAAAAAAGTCTGGTGTTGAATATGAAACACCGAGCTGGTGTGAAATTCCGATGCTCATTTTTGGTGTTAAATGAACACCTCCGGGTGTCACTTCAACATATAAACTTTTCTCCCCTTCTTTTTAGATAGGAACTATTTTTAACTATTACTATTTTTCTTGATTTTGAACATCAACAGGACGAATAAGAACTTTCTGATAAAGTACTTGATTTTTGAAGAAAAAAGGCTATGAACACATTTACACAACAGTAACACCAGTTGGTGTGATCTCCTATTGATACTGGGTGGGCACTATACCATTGATATCAACAAAAGCAATACCAAATCAACACCATGTAGTGTCGAGTCAAGATATCACCAGCCACACAGTGTCAAAGTAAACCACGAAGTGCCAGGTGAACACTTTTCAACACCATCTCAACATACTTTCTACACCACCTGTCGGTGTGGTCCTCTATTGACACTTGATAGGTGTTAGATTTAACACCCATGGTGTTCAACCTAACACCGCTCTTTTCCTGATGCTGCTTGCAGCTCTCCTTTCTTTGTGTTGTATTTGGAAATTTCGAACAACCTGAATCGCTTTGTCCTCCTATATCATTTACTGATGACCATGATCCATACAGCCATATAGATCCTCACCCGACTTCACCAAAAATCGAAACTTATCGTACAGAGTTTTTGTGTTACGTGAGTTATTTTTTATGCCCTATATATCATTATGTATTTTTCATTTATATACATACATATGTAATTTTTTGTTTTCTCACGTCACAATATTGCAGTCTAAAGGAAACTTTTACTCCATTTTCAAGTCGACGTTGTTAATAGAATACGATAAAAGAAAGGGTTCCAGCGCATGACATTTGCTCCTGCGACAATTGCTCCCATGAAATATCTGCACGCTAAGCCAAACCTAAATTCTACCCACAAACATAATTCTAATCCACTTATCAAACTAAACCTTAAAAACCCCATAACCACCCTCACCATAACCCAAGTCCTTGGTGAAAATGGGAGTAGTGTCACCAGAAGAATTAAGATAAAGAGTTTTTAAGAATGTGGAAGAAGTATATTATAGCACTTTTAAGGGTCACATATTTTCAAAAAGAAAAAGAAAAAGAAGAAGCAAAAACAGAAGAGTAAATGTCTATCACAATAACAGAACTTCAATTTTAAAGGTATACAGTTTATCATAGCGAGCAGTGATTTGAAAAATGTTTGGATCATCACATTTGATGCATATGTGTAGGTCAGTTGTATCACAAAACATCCTACCGTATAAAAATTTTGCAATAAAACCCAAAACTTATGGAGATACTTTTCTTACTAAACCATAACAGTAGACGGTTTAATCTAGAAGCAATTTTATTACAGCTATTGCTCACTTTTTGTGTATTCAACAATTATCCTGATTAAATCTTTTACATTGGTTGTTTCTATCCAAAACTCACTTTTTAGAACTGTTTTGAATCACTAAAGCTGGGTCTTTGTTTCATCTTCAAATGGTAAATAATGCCTTTAATTCACTGCTGATGTTTTTCTTTGTCTTCCATTGGTCTGTAACAGAGAATATTATTCAAAGGTTCTTTTCAAAAGCTACAAAAAAAAGAAGTCCTTTTCTTCTTTATATTTCATTTCTAGTTGTTGATAGGTTTTTAGCAGTAAACAACCCTTCAAATGATGAGGTATAACCCCATCCCATTGTAAACTATGTCACAACTTTGAGTATGTAACCATACCCAATACAGGATTGTCAACATCTTTAAATTCTAGCATGGAAGAATCAAACAAAAAAAAATCTTGATATTTAGCTGGAATTTATTGCCTTTAAAGAGGAAATCCACCACAAAAATAAGTAAAACTAAATAAATATTTCTTAACCAGTCCTTATGAATATTCATATCAGCAAGTTGACGATGCCGTGCTCTCACAATTTCTTATTCATTTCATGTACAGAAACGACGAAAATCTCATATTTCAGCTGTATGAATATAAAATTGTCTTAAAACCACTCAAAATGATATAATGAACAAATGTTAACTCTGATATATCTCGGTATGGGAAAATGCTTTTACTTGTATTAGCTTAAAAAAAAAAATCAAAATCCGAATTTCATGCATAAAAAATTGCATATAATGATAAGCAATTGTGAGGGTATGACATCATCAACTCGCTCATTTGAATATCAAGGACTGATCAAGAAATGCTTTCCGAAAAAAAAAAGATTTAGAATGTCATATCTTCCTTATTACATATCCGATTTTTGTCAGGTTTTTTTTTTCATTGTGTGTACGGAATATTTTTCTCTTTTTAAAGTTTGTTTAATTAATTACTTATTCATTTATATTTTCTTGGAATGGGGTTCGGGGCGTGGGGGAGTGGATTTCTTCTTTAAGTGTGTACCATGTGTGTCATGTGTCTTCGAGATCAATGAGCTAATGAAGAGCCTTTAGAGGCTCTAGACTCTTTTTAGATGCTCCCTCTGCCACCCTAGCCAAATTTGTTATCATAATGACGACAGTGGATGAGCTGTAATCCAAGGACAAAAAAATCTTACGCCACTTTGTTTTTGCCAAGTTTGCGTGTGCGGACACATGTGACTCATGCGAAAATTCTATTTGTTTATTTATTTATTTTTTGTTTTGCTTTATTTTATGGAGGTGGGGTGGGGGTGGGGGAGGTGGTTACAGTCTGTTTATCAAAAAAATACGTTAATCAGAAAATTTAAATTCGTAAATTCCTTTGTACATAGATTATACTGTTAGGTTTCGGATTAACGAACCTTATTTCATTTTCGGATGAACGAACCTTCGGAACAAAAACCCTTAAATTTCATTTTCGGATTAACGAACTTTTGGAATAACGAAACTTATATCATTTAGGAAAAACGAGCCTTCGGAATAACAGGCTCTTGGAATAACGCCACAAAGATGCAGATTAATTAACCCTATATATTCTGTTTTCGGACAAAAGAAACTGTAGCTAATGTATAGGGAATTCGTGTGTTCCGAACCTTGGGAATAACGAACCTTTGGAATAACGAACATCTACGGCGTTCAAATGTGAAGATGCTTTACCAAAGTAAAATGAAGTCGGATTTTCATTCTAAATTTGCTCTTAAGTTTTTACGAATAAGATTACATAATTATATTATAGAGATACCAGAACAATGCCGACCCGTCTTGAGCGAGACTAGGAGCTTAATGATGACTAAACTTTTGGAAGTGACTCCGATGCTCAAGTTTGTCGTGCACACAACGTTCATTAGAACTTTCACGAGTATGATTCCGTGCGCGCAACGAGCCTCGTTCCTTTCGGAGCGAATCGCCATGTGTTTAACGTAATGACACATTCACTATACGTTACTGGTGATGCAGGGTATATACTTACAGGATTTTTGTCCATGAGCAAGCAGCAGTCAACATCTATAACAAACTCTCCTCTCGTAGGGTCAATGGTCAACGATCTCTAGAAAAATACATTTCACCTCTGAAAGGAAGTCGCCCACGGGGTGCTGACTTCCACGGAAAGTTGTTACAGAAATACAACAACAATTAACTGCCCCCCTGCTGTAAGGTCTGTGAGTGATATCGTGTCGTTATATGAAGGCCGACCATATCAAGCTTTTGTTGTTGGTGTTGTGTTGCTCTCTCCCGTGAACAGATCAAGAAAAGTGAGTATCGATCTTCCTCAACTTATTCGTTTCATAATCACATCACAGTTGTATAAGTGGAAGATAACTGTAGTTCCCGCTTTGTGTCTGTGATTGATCAAACGGTAAAGTTGCTTGATGTTCTTCTTTTTTAAATATCGTTAATCTAATACCCACTACAATGATGATGGTGATGATGATGATGATGACGACGACGACATCGGTGATCATTAGAGTCACGGATGCTATTATAATTCTTATATTTTTTTTTTTGTAAAGGATCATAATGACTATATATCTATTACAACCATTGCTATTATCATTAACGTCGTTTTATCGTCATTAATTGTTATTGATTTTGTTTTATTCAGCCAAAAATGATACTTCAAATTCCTGCTTTTATGGAAGTTTAGAGATAATACCTTTTTGCGATCACTGGTTTAAGGCCTTTTGTCGACTGGACAAACTTATACCACGCCAATAATTGACAATAGTCATAATGAGTACTGCAACATTTTGAAATGCCAATAACTGCTCCAGTGGAAAGAACACAGTGCCCCACAGTGTGTTCACAATGTGTTCATCTAGTCGACTGTGTGAAAATGCTAGAATTTTAACAGTGTGAAGATGATTATTCAAACTGTTGTGTGGTTATCACAGAATGTTCACATAATAATGCTTTGTTTCACACTGGGAATTGACGACTCAGATTGTGTTCACACTGGTCAAAACGCTAAAACGTAGAGATTTCACACTGTGTTCACAATATGTTCACACTGTGGTTCTCACACTGTGGGACACTGTGCTCTTTCCAGCAGGGTGACCTCCCATCAATGTGATAGTGCGTTATAGGTCCTATCATGGAGCTCGTTAGCTCCCTGGTCCTATACTCTTTATCTTCTGCTCCACATTACACTTTCTCCTATACAGCATGACTTTTACGCTCGGCATTCCAGTAATCGTCTGTGCTCGTTGTGATGAGCATAAGACAAGATCGAAATCGAAGTTTAGTTTTGTAGGGCCCATTTGTTTATTCATTTTTATTTTTTTTATTTTTTTTTTGGGGGGGGAGGGTGGGGGGTGGGGGATGGGCACATTTTGCAGCTTTATTAATGGGGAACGGAATTGCCTGTATCTCGATACATAGTCATACATAAGCTGCCTGTGTCAAAACAAATTTTTCAATTTAATTGCAAAATATAGCCACTCTATTTGGAGATAAAAGGAAAAAAAAGTGAAAGAGTAAAATAAAAAAAATGAGAGAACATGGAAAAAGGAGGAGTAGAAAGAAGAAGAAGAAGAAAAAGAGAAAGAAAAAGAAGCAGAAAAGAAGGAAATTGAAGAGGAAGACGGAGAAACTCGGAGAGATAGAAAACAAGGGCCAAGAAGAGGAGGTAACAAACATAGTGATGGAAATGGTGCTTAAAATTCAACTTATGTTACCTGCATCATGCACCTATAGACTCCACGCGATACTTGCGTAGCTCAATCACGGGGGAGTTGAGATTAAGTTTTACCCCCTTCTTTATTTATGTCTGCAAACGACTCAGGACTCATTTGAATCTCCCATTAACACAGGAAATGCATAGCTATCTGAGAAGAGGCGACCATCATGGCACAGCTTTAAGTGTTAAGATTTTCAAGGGGACCCATTCCTGTGTGCATACCAAGGAATATAGAAGCGCTGTTCATGACGTTTGCTCAAGCGACAATTATTGCTCCCATGAAATATTTGCACGCTAAGCCATACATAGATTCTACCCACAAATAAAACCCTAACCCTAATCCTAATCCTTACATCAAACTAGATCTAGAACCCTATCACCACCATCACCCTAATCGTAAGTCCTTCAAGAATATAAGACCGGAGCAATGTCGTAAAAGCAAATGTCGTGTCACTAGAATCGAACACAGTGCTTCTACACTCTTTGGTGTACAAGGGTAAAGGAACAACGACTGAGTTTGAGTCTGAGTTAATTTATTTATAACAACAACAACAAAATTTGTCCGAGAAAATTTGAATACCTAATGGTATCTTAACACTACACTTTTGTGTTAATATCAACAGTAATACATAACACACATAACAGAGTAAACAATCTAAGAAACATATCAAAAACACAACGAATGACTGATTTAGTAATCTGAAACTATTTATCAAAAAAGAAAAAAAAGCTTCATGGAAAATGCAATTGATGGCAATAATGTACACAATGATGTTGCTAAACGAACCAAGAGATAGCACCAATGCTAGGTGTTGGTCCTTTAACATGTACTATACATAATGAACAAATAAATATGTATCAAAATGCTTTTATAACGTTTTCGATTTATAGTACCTTGTCTACACAGATTTTATGTGTTTTGCTAGTTTACTTCGGAAAGATTTCCAGGTATTAATTTTCCTCTTTTTTTTTTTTTTTTTTTTTTTGGGAGGGGGGGGGGGGTACTGAGCGTTCGACAATTGAACTCCTATATAAGAAACTGAGGCGGGAGTGCATAAATTCATAAATGCAACTACCTCTCATGTTGAAGAAACCAAGCGGATAATGTTACGATGAATACCGAGGAATATCGCTGTGAAAATTTAGGGAAGGGAAACGATTTTCCAAGCACTTATACTACAGTTAACAAGCAGATGCACCCCTATGGATATCATAGCACACCCTAGGTCGATAGTCCCACGCGCAGATATTTGTGCTGGCAGTTGTCGGAGCTCATGTTAAAAAGGCATGTTTTGTGTGAATGTGTTGTGTGTCTATTGTGACTTTCTGTTGCTATTTTATTTTTTATACGGCATTTTTTTTATCACATTGCCGAGGAAGTTATCAATGCAGAAAGAATGACAAACAGAAGACGAGGAAATGAGAAGAGGAAAGATCGAAAGAAAGTGGGTCATAGTTCGATAATGTTTAACAGTAGTCCTCACATTTTTATTGTACCATTAGCACGTGTCTGGCTATGCCCATGATAGCTTTCCTGCTGGTTGGTTGAGAGGCGGGTTTGAGAAGTTGGATACACGCCAAGAGCAATCCTAAGGGGGACTTTACCTCAAGCAGCCATACATCATGTGGATTCATTGAGTTTTATGAGGAAAATCGGACAATGCGTTCAAAAGTTCTGACTTTCTACAAAGTTTGGGCTACTCAATAAGTCTTAGAGATGTCTTCTGGTAAAATCCACGCGCCATCATCGCTTGATAAGGAGATTTCACTACAATCTGTGGTGTCACTGTAGAGAAGCGATAAACAATAAAAATATAAGGAGAGTTTCATACTCTCCACGACATTCTGCTGCCTTGGATGATACTGAAGGAAAAAAAAATCCCACAAAAATTGACCTTTTTCCTTCAGAAGGCAGAGAAAATGAAATAGACCAAAACACATATCAGTTACAAGTGCAAGAGGAGTTAACTTTTTCATGAAAAAAAAAAAAAATCGGTCTCTGCGTATCTCTTTATATTGTTGTGCTATCATGGCATCACGTCTTGCCCTATATCCGTCCAGACGTGACTACGCATGGATTACGAACTATACGATAAACGATTATCATCTTTTGAGCGGCTGGTTTGAATCTCCTCAAACTTATAAGAGTTGCTTCCTATATTGTATTTTGTATACACCGGGGTCCGTAATAATGTCTTGGGTATAATTCCTCATTAATATCTGGGTGGAATAGATAGTATATACGGTTTTAACGTATATAATAATTACCGATGAGATATAATTGACTTCAGTATTACACTAGGCCCTAACTGTCACAGGCAACATGAATTTAATACAAAAAAGACACAAGAATTAGTTCCTATAACTTGAGGTCAAGTCTATATTAATGAAATCATTTGTTCCTCTCTCTCTCTCTCTGTTTGTGTTAAACGCCATATCCTGTGCACCTGTTAGAGCCATGTCGTCGTAACCACTTCGGTTCGCAAAACGTCATATTTCACCTTGCAACCTAATCAGCCTATTAGTTTGATTTTGAATTTAGTTTCCGCCGACACGAAGGAGGCAATTAGATTCACTCCCAGTAATCATTCAGGGGACCGATGCTTTGAATCATTCTCTTCGAAAGGCTATACAATCAGGGCTAATTAAAGAGGAAATCCATCCCAAAACTGTATAAACTCTAAAAGAAAGAAAGAGAAAAAAAACCCTACAGAACGTTCTAAAAATTGCAAAATTCGGATGACATTTTAGGATGTCACATTTCTTCGGAAATCTTTTCTTTTGACCAGTCTTTATGAATATGCAAATGAGGGAGTTGATGATGTCATGCCTTCACAATTGTTCATGTATGTTATTTATGAAATTCGGATTTTTTTTTAGAATCTTTTTTTTTAATACTTAAAACATGTAAAAAATATTCCAACAACATAATATATCAGAGTATACATTTTCTTTTTTATTTGGCGTGGTCTTAAAGGGGGTTGCTAGAAACTGATCAGTGGGAATCAGTGGGAATGTTGGGCGATGATTGTTCCAATCCTTGTGGGATTCATTGAAGAATACATTATATATCTATTGTTGTGTGAAAATTATTTGCTTCAGAATGGTCTCATATTCAAGTAATGTGCAGTTTAATGTTTCCAGGTAAGCATGCTTGTACTGTGATGGGGCGATCGTTAAGGATTAACTGCACATTATTTGAATATGAGATCATTCTGAAGCAAATAATTTTCACACAACAATAGGTATATAATGTACTAGAATCCCACTAGGATTGGAAGAATCATCCCCCAGCATTCCCACTGATTCCCACTGATCAGATACTAGCCATCCCCTTTAAGACATGTGTTATATTTATACAGCTAAAACACTGTAAAATATGAGTTTTTTTCCTCTCATTTCTGTTTATGACATGAATAAGACATTGTGAGAGCAGGAATTCATAAACTTGTTGATTTGAATATTCATAACGACTGGTCAAGAAGTGTCTTCCGATATATATCATAACTTCTTTATTTCTTATCCGATTGTGATATTTTTTGCACTTTTCTACAGTTTTTCTGCTTTTTCTTTGGAAATTGATAACATTTTGGAGCTGATTTCCTCTTGAGAGTGTTGCCTAAAATGGCGCGATGTTATAAGGGCCATGCGACTCGAACCGAGATCGAGCGCGTTATCCATTGAGCCAGAACAGATCTAGGTCGGTAGCCAGTTATCAAGTGTTGTCGATGAAACGCGAGCAACTGGGCAATTAAATTTTAGCGAATTTGTCCTAAATGTCAACGGATTTCTATCCCAGTAAATGTCAGTGAGTCACCCCGAAAAATGCGTTCTGTTGGAATAAAAAAAAAAAAAAGGAGACGCGTGTTCTTCACGTGACTGTGAAATGGCATAAGTAAAGCCACCCCTTTCTTTTTACTATCCCTTGTGTTAATGCTTTATCGTATAAATGCAAATGTTGTAGGTGTTTGTTTTCTCTTTCATTTCCAGTTACAAATAAACTGCGAATCGTGTCAATTTGATTATTTTGCGGTCTGACGTCAAGGTTGTTCCTGAGCCTACCTTTTGGATTGGAGTGGATTTATTCATTCAATACTTCATAAGAACCATATAAACAAACAGAGAAAATACACAACATATAAAAGCAAATACATTCAGATTCATGTTGTCAAGTATAGGCCTACTTAAGCTTATTGACATGTCTGCAAACGGATGCCGTCAGAAGTTGTGAAGCACTAGGAACTTTACAGGAAGGCGGGGCCTTTGTATTATGAAGCCAATTAGTCCTACAACATGTACCAAATGGACAACGTATTAGCATAGACATTACCAACAGCAACAATACCAACAAAATTAGAGACACACGTCAGAGACTCCAACCCAAAGTACCTTCCGATCTGGAGATTCTCCCGCCTGAAACCCCTAGCAAATGGGAGACTCAAAGTTGATGTGTGCGAAGCGCGAAATTCCCAGGGTTCTAGATGCTCTCTGGTGCTATATAAGGCTTATTTTTTCAACATACGATAGAAATATGTAAGAAATCCTTTCCAACGGGAGACAAAGAGCCAGGGCGGGAGAAATTAAATCTCAAACGGGAGAACGGGAGATTTTGCAAAAATGGGTTTTCGGCGGGAGATATCCCGTCGAAAACGGGAGAGTTGGAGTCTCTGACACCTACAAACGCGTACACAATTATACACACAACGAAGATTTACAAATTAAACAAAAACATTAATCTTAAAATAATCATTTTCTGCGATACATATATTATTCTAAAGATTGTCTCTCACTCAATAATACTGCTTAAGATGGGTTTTAAAAACCCATCTTTTCCAACACACGCAAATTCCATGTTCAACAACATGAATGAAAGAGTTGCCAATGGTAATTCGAAGTGAAAACTTTGACCATTTCTTCACAATTCACTGATGTGAACACACACACACACACACACACACTCACAAATGTCCTTGCATGCGATTGAAAAGAAAACCCACATTATTGTAATATCCATTTTCAACATCTCTCGTCAGCTTACCAACTCGAGATGAACGGTGATACAGCGCCCATTTCTTGAATGGCTCATTTTTATTGACTTTGCACGCGCAGCATGCAGCGCAACATACCAGTTAGGGAGGTTTCCATTAGGTTAAGAGGTTTTTCACAATGTACGGGAAACCAAGCCTCAGCTACTTTTACACGATAGTTCCGCCCTCCCAGCAAAGTAGTTAAGTGGATCTCTTTTCCGCTATAGGACGGTGCTCGCGTTGATTCCTCGTTTCCCCGGTTCCAGTGTTTGTAAACTTTTTTTTTTTCAAACAATATTGTCTCACGCAACCACTTGTGGCGCTGCTCCAATTTCGGACGCGGCTGCCAAAATATTTGGTGTGTTGACTAACCCATGAATCGAGGTCAAGATCAGAGTCACGCAGTGTGCCTCGTCTAAGTCATTAGCCTTCGAGCTGGGGCAAGCAGAAGATTTTGTTGATGATGTTAACATGACCCCTTGTTATCTTTTTTTTTTTTTTTTTTAAAGGCTGGAACATTGCCTTGCCATCAAAGGTAATGTTTGCTGATGTTCCCCCCCCCCCCCCCCCCCATGTATTCAGGTTTTCCCAGGTTTCATCTCGTTGGTGTTACTTCAAGCGTAGTTTTTCAAGACCCTCTTTTTCTTTAAAAAGAAAACAATACGCGAATATATGGACAAAACGCTATGATAAATTTTGCAACATACTCACATGATATGATGTCATGCATCGTAAATACCCACTATACGCATAACGCATACCATCTCTCTCCCACATACGCACACAATATATACCACTAAGATGAAATCATTTACATGAACTACAGTTATGACGCAGATAATCAGTATGGTATACAATAATAGTAGATTATAATTTTATATAATTGATATAGTATAGATGCATGCTTCTATACCATAGACAGACTGGCCGACGGACGAGCCCTGACAGGCAGAAATGTTTCAAAGCAATGGACATATGAATAAAGAGATGAATAGGTATTAATAGTTTGGTAGATAAGGAGAAATCAGGCGGTATAAACCTAAAGGTCTAAATAATTGTTCATATAACATGTATAACGCAGTGAGACAATTATGATTATAGTACTCATGGTATTTTGCCAGGCAGCAAAGTGTACGATGTATCCAGTAATACAGAAATGACCACATCACGGGTGAGAATAGGAATGGTCATACCAATCCTATTTATAACCAGAAAACCACACAGGAAACTACAAGCGCTAATCACGCCGGATTAATTTAAAGCTTACAACAGGCGCGTGGCTGTCTGTGATTTTACGCATGCGTGGGGTTGGCTGTGTGTAACGAGGTAGTGGTGTACAGTGGGAATAGCCCTTCTCAGGACAGAGTATTATGTATTCAATTCAATTCAATTCAATTCAATTCAATTCAATTCAATTCAATTCAATTCAATTCAATTCAATTTAATCCAATTCAATTTAATTCAATTCAATAGTTTATCTATTTCCATCATCCAAAAAAAAAAAGAAAGAAGAAGAAAAAGAGAACTTGTAAAGAACAGCATATCAGAAGATCTTTATGCATTTGGCTATTGTATGTGTTATGTTATTGTTGTTTTTGTTTATTTTTACCTATTCTTAACACATCCAAGGACAGGGTAACTAAAAGGATTGGTGTCGTTAGCTAGAGTGAACGCCGTCTGTCCATGCTTCCGCGGGCGCGCTTGTGTAGGCCTATATTGTATGTGATGCAGTTTACTCATATTGAGGGGTGGAAGATTATAACATCAATACATGTACGCTATTTTGTGCACTAGCGAACTGAGTACTGTGACGTAATGATGATGTCAAGGCAATGTACATGATTGTATTATAATGGTTTTAGCGGAAGATAGAGGGTCCAAATTAATATTTTACTGTCACTTATACTCTGTTCTGTTGTTTGTGAAAGGAACTATCGTAACTTTCTGTGATGTTGATATTCGCAAACACAAACACACACACACCCATATATTTATCAATCTATGTATTTCTTCATCTGTCTATCTATCCATATACCTATTTATCTATCTATAATATGTATGCATATGAAGAGTTTAATAGTTTTTACGGATATATTTGAGGATTGATATTTGGGATTGGGGCTGCTTGAAAACAAATAAAAAACAATTATTGAAATATATACGATAATATACATTTGTACTTTTAATGATATATCAACTTGTTATGTAACAAGTGCAGAATCATAAAGATTTATTTTTCTCTATGTAGATGATGACCTTACTTAAAAAACTTTGAAATGGCATTTATCTGTTTGTTTGTTTGTTTTTTTTTGCATTCAAACTCCATACATTACGTTGAAAATAACCATATATATACACACACACACATACACACACACACACACACACACACATATATATATATATAAATATATATATATGACAAGGGTTACGCGCGTGTGTGTATGTGTGTATTATTTGTATGTATGCATGCGTGGATATTTTGGGCGGGGGTTCGTAATTTCTTGTAAGCGCCGTCCTATTATCCCCTCTTCCGAGCGATGTCAGGCTTAATTTTCGTCTGGGATCGCGTATACAGTCGCTAACAGCCCGCCAAGTTGCGGAAGATGTGCATGGAATTTGTGTTATTGTACGTTACGTTAGTCTCCCATCAAGGCGCTAATGTTCGCTATCCTCTTTTTGAAATGTTTATTTTTATTTCTATTATTTGTGGTGAAGAATCTGAAGCTCCCCTGTTTATTGGTTTGCAGAATAGGCACTGGCATTTAATGCGCCTTTTTTCTTTGAACTGCTAGTTGGTTTGTAAAGCTTTTTATGCTGGTTGAAGATTTCAAATGTACTTGAGATAATGTTTTATGCAAATGTGATGAAAAAACAAAAATACATAAGGTGAATTATAAATATGCATATTTTTGCAACGTTGTCTAAAAGAGTTAAAACAGTTTCACCTCACGAGTTTCCAGCTGATTTGTACACAGATATTCAAATCATGTCTTTTATCTGTCATTGCGCTACTGTAATCTCATTCACCCTCAACAAAAGTCTTTGCTAAGTTATGATTGGAATATGATGATTTAATAATATAAGATATATAGTTTCCTTATTTGATGTGATGTCATGTTTGAAAAGAAATCTAGTGAAGATGTGTGCATACTCGTAACTGTAAAGCCAAATCTTAAAGCCGATTTGAAAATTGTGCGGCATTGCATCATGTCCAAAATTTGTAATCCCCATACCTATTAATGACTGAAATTGCGTAATAACAAAGACAAAAGGTTTTTATTTTAAGCGATAAGTGATGAATGATTACAAGCATTAGGAAGAAATTGTATTGCTCAAATTGTTTTTCGTATGCCGTCTTTCATGGAGGCTTTTATCATAATCCTCATCAGCATTAAAATCAAGACATTGACCCTTTCTGAACTGGTATTGGAGTGTATCTCCTCAGTATTTCACACCGGCCATAACAATTATTAGGAGTCATGACCTAGACGCATTTTGTTTGTTAGTTTGAAAAGTTTTTAGTTTGCTAATGTGGAAACATTCCATTTGATTTATTTGGAAGCTCTCTAGTTTGTGTTCTTTTTTCTTTTTAGTTCCGTCTTTTCCCTGGTTGTTTCGGTGTATTGCACTTTTTATTTTTACTACTGTTCTTTCCCTTTTAGCCATAATTTTTGCCTCTGGCAGACTTGTTACCTTCGATACAGGCACTACAAATTTCCTGTACCTCCCGTTAATACCAAGGGCGCTGAGTAATCGAGTGCCTATGTATCGCATGATTGCCTTGAACATGTATGCGTCTTACGTCACAGAGTGAAATGACGACTGTCAAAAGAGTCTATCCAGGGCACATGAACTCCAAAATAATCCATGCTTAAAGATGGTATGTTTACGTGGTTGCTCTTAAATTTTCTGCTTAATTTCTTAGTAACATTTCAAAAAAAAAAACAAAAAAAAAACGTACTTTGGATAAACAGCCGTGTCAGGCATAAATGACGGCTTTACTCACCGATAAGAGTTTTTTTTTCTTTTTTGTTTAAGACTTGTAAACAAAAATAAGATGTTCGACTACACAGTTTATCACAGAATCTGATATCTGAATTTTTAACGTTTCGATGAGTAAACCAAATTGAAATTCTAGCAAGTTTCCGAAGAGCGAATGTGTATGCTTAACGCATGCATATATAATTGTGTTATATATATGTGTAAAAAAAGACTTAGTACATTTTGACTCATTCACATACGAAAAGACTGTTCAAGAGCTGTTTTATGAAAATTGGCGAAAGTTCACAATTGAACTGTTTTAACTCTTGAATTCTCCTTTAAACAGAACAGAAAACGATTGACGCAGTCATTCCGCCTTAGTCACCCTATCAGTCATCTTAACTATACCTTAAAACACCATTATTTTGTAAAACATCAACCTTAAAGTAAAAACAAAACAAAAACAAACAAACGTCTGAAATCACTGAGGATAGCATATTGGCACTTTTACTTACATATTGAGCAACAATTATTACTTACCTTTTTATCAATATACTTGGAATTTGAATTTGTGGTACCTGTTGATACACAGGAACAACAGCAAACAAACAAACAAACGAACAAACGAAAAAAGAACATTTAAAACAACCATGAATACAAACGCTGAATTGTCTATTATACCAACTGAAGACATTACAACTGAGCAATTGCACACAAAAAACAAAGCATATAGCAAGCCAACAAAATGCACACGCCAATGCTCGGGCTCCGAATGTGCGGTTGCCAAACTACAGGTTATGGGCGGAAATGGCGGTGCGGGGGTGACCTCAGAATGAATGGTTCTAAATTTAGAAAGACATTCGTAAGGTTTTCTTCCGTCGGTTTTTTCTTAATGATTAACCCTAAATCTGGCAATGAGGCAGCAAAGAACAATTGCACAGCAACATTTTGACTCTTAATCAAAAGGCTCCTCTCTTGTAAGGCGTGTTTTCGCCTCCAGAATACAGGCTTGCCAGAATATGACACAATGGTGCGTGCTTGTGGGAACTGCGTTTTCTGTATGTCGTCTGTGGGTCATTCCTTATTGTTTCTCATGTGAAAGAACGTGGAAGGCTAACGTATTTATCTCTACATCCTGTTAACACTGCCGATGTCACTGTTTCGTGCGCTGGCAACAACCTCATTAAATGGTTAGGGCTATATAATTTATTTCATTGTCTTCTGAAAACAAGTAAATACGTAATTTCCCCCGAATCCCTTTATATTTGTCGGGTATTATTGAAAGGTTCGTAGTGTTTGACTCAATTCTCTTTTCTCAAGATTCTCAATCCATGTTTACAGTGAACATTTACTGAACTAATTTTAGTTCGCCTGTAAAGAGAAATCTCTTTCAAAATATCCACGCTCCGTTTAGAAATTTTAAACACAATGGCGTCTTAATGTCCAGTTTTCAAACATCCAGGCATTAAGAGCTTTGGGCTGATCCCTACAACATCTATATCCTGATAAAATGAATGTCATCCGCTATGCTAGAATTCTTGCTTTTTTAATATATATTGACAGCATAGCTCTAAAAGCGACAGAGGACGGCTCGTGAGAAAAGAAAGAACAATGAACATGTGTTACACTTGTGATTTTGCTTGCTTTACTCGTTGTGACAGATACGACGGCAAGAGGAATTTAGATAGAAGATTATCTTTATCAACATCACTTAAAATGTATCCACGCTGAGACTGAGTTTTTTCCCCACCTCACATTGAACATATGCGACAGTGAGGATTGACTGTACTTAAGTCTCTAACAGGAAGCCATGTGCGATGGCTCGCAGAAGTTCAAATTGTAGCAATTTCCATGGCACTAAGTTCGTGTTTTGCTTAAATTCTTCCTGTTCACAGTCCATCAATAATGCAGTCACAGTCGGTTTTTAGGGTGAAGTGTATTCTGTTTTATAGGAACAGATCACAATATACATTCATATAAAAAGAGAACACTTCAGTCGAATGTATCGTCAACCCTAGGATGAGGACCTGTTGAACACAGGTGAATAAGAATAAAGTGTGATGATAAAAAGAGGGATGCAGCTTTTTGGGGATAGATTACTCTATCAATCACAGCATTCATCTTTTCAAGAGAGAAAATTTATTTGTCGAGACCCCTTTTCACTTTGTCAGTCCAAAAGCGATATGGGAGGTGAATTCTTATATGACGAGCTAAGAGTGATCACTATGATCATAATAACTCTGTTTTGCTTCTCTGTCCCTCCTTTTGTTGTTGTTGTTGTTATTGTTGTCGTCGTTGTTGTTGTCGTTGTTGTTAGTTTGTAGCAAATGATATGCACTGTTCCCGGCGGTGATGGGTCATTTTCACGAATCCAAAGGTCTTTACCCCCAGGAATCGACTTAACGTGATTTCACTGCCCGGGTTCATAACCAGGTGCCCCATAATAATCTTCAAAAGAAATTCTAAAACTCCTTCTGTCGGCAGGGTCGAATTTCGAGTTTCATGCCGAGCTTTACGCGTCATGTTTTCCCTGATCCGGTCAATCCGTTTTACCAGATCGCAGAATTAGGGCTAACTACCTTCCGAGGACACCAGTCATGACCCTGTGTCCCTCCCACCGTTCGGGGCCTGACGTCATAAGTAAAAGAGTCTGGTGGGCAAAATACAGGGGCGAGGTCACTGGATGGGGTAATTGCCACCATCGCCAAAGTCGGGCTCCTTAATTGGTAACAGTGTATCACAAGCAGTGTCATCACAACTCAATACACGTCAAACTGGTGACGAAGTTAACATATCAAGATGTGAATATACTATTCCAGAAGACACAGGTAAAATTATGTGTCAGACAGAGGTAGATGCTAGCGGTAACTATCACAGTAGATGATTTTGACTGATATTGTTTTATTCATTTCGATCTACGATGACTTCTTACCGCTTGCATTCTAACCTCTAACATTTCTACGTCTGACATTTTGACTCAGAAGTTTTACTTCAGACGAACTCTGAAGATATTTTACTTGCACTTAGATGGCAGATTCACCTTTTCATAATAATTGTCAACATTTTTTCCCCCAGACTTGCGCCACTCTCTGCAGCATCGACTTCAAAGTGAAATCGTTTGTTTGCCTAAACTCTATAATTTTTTGCTAAAAAAAAAGTGTGTCAGAGAGAAAAATAATATTTTACATTGTACAATTTTACATAGAATTGTTTGTGTGTTTCACATGTGTGTATAACATACTGTGTATATGTATATTTGTTATCCACGCTGTAAACACGTTAAGCGGGAGGCCACGGATTTCCGCAAACATGGTCACGCTGTTGCATGTGAGTCCGCCGAATGCAGAGAGCTATCTATTTTTACTTCTTTACCGCAATCAGTTCTAGTTGCAGATTTCATGCGTGCGTTAGTCAGAGCAATATAGATAAACCTTCCGTCTTCGTCTGTCCCTCACTCATTTGGGAATTTAAAATGTCACCCGTTTTTTTTTTTCCTTCGAAAGCGGCAGCAACCATGTGTTAATTATCAATCGAATTCTCATCAGCAATCTACAAACACGACAGATTGATTGAAATGTCCTTGAATCTGTATCTGTTTTAAACCTGTCCTGGTATTTCGAAATGTGGCGTACTTTTTTTGATGGCGTTTATTAGAAAGTTACATTCATGATGTATAGGCGTCTGTCGAAAGCTTATTTAATCTCTATGAAACTTGGATACCATGGATTGGGGAGAGGGAAATAGTTAAATTATGATCCTTTTATGATCCTTTGGATCCATGGTGTTTTATGTCTAATGCCATGGCAGAATGAATTGTTTTGATAATGATAAGAGTTTGCGTCTAGCGGCTAGATTGTTATGCACTGAAGGGAGCAATGAGCGTTGGGGGCTTGTCCGGGAAGTAGTCCTGTTATGTGTACGCAGTATAATACTCGAATGAATACAGTTATCGCAAGTCACTATGTAGCAGTGCGTTAGTTTTTGATGGCAATGCATCTGTATGTCAACTGAGGAGAAACGACAATACTGGACGCTATTTTTAGTACTTTTGTAAATTTGAAGGGACTTTCCACCCCCCCCCCCCAAACAAAAAGAGGAAAATGCGATGAATTCAGCGACTGCTTACCAATTGCTAAAAACCCTGAAGAAATTTGGGTAAAGTTGGACAGAGTGTTCAGAAATCATATATTGATACATGTGTAATATATATATATGCATATGTATTCAAAGAGGTTTACTTTCACGGGTAATGTACAAAAGGATATGGAAAAGAAAGGGACAACGAAGAAAAGAAATTGAAAAGGAAAGAAGGAGAAGAGGGCAAGGGAAAAAAAGAGGAGAAGACGAGAGGAAAGAGAATTGAAGAGAGCCAAAATCAAGGTATGAACACCAAGGTTTTAGCTCTTAGCATTGGCAAATGGGTGTAGCTTGTATAGTTTAACGTATTGAACATGGTATCTGTACCTTTAGTTCGATGTAAATAAAGAAATCTAATTTAATTTAATCATCACTGTTATTTAAGAGGTCAAACGTCCGCGCATAGTCATGATAGTGGTATCTCGGCATGCACAACTCAGGAAAAAAGATTTATCGCCTGTGTCAACTGTGTGTGTGTGCCAATGGTTTGAAAATTATTGGGAGTTCAAATTATGGCCCAAAACAAACACAACATCAACAACAACAACACATAACAACATTGAAGAATGACACAAGCAAAGCTTAGCATTTTTTCTCCATATCACTCCATGTTAAACTTGCGTTGTTAATATCTTCATCGTTCTCATCATTCTTTCTAGTATTATCACAATTGACATAATCTGTGGCAATTGTATTATTCTGGTAAT
The DNA here is from genome assembly GCF_040938485.1 of Diadema antillarum. NCBI lineage: Eukaryota > Metazoa > Echinodermata > Echinoidea > Diadematoida > Diadematidae > Diadema > Diadema antillarum. The sequence goes on from NW_027271196.1 coordinate 774,264, forward strand.
TACCATGATGTTCGCACACGACAAATATTATGCATTAGATGTGTCAAATGCGTAAACATGGTCAAAACGATTAAACGCCAAATCATACAGTACATCCCAGCGAGTAAAATGAAATTTCTCGAAAGCTCTAAACGCTATCCTAACCATTAATAGGGGAGTCTTCATCAGTAGGCAATTATTGATGTAGCAACCACAAATAACAATCTGAAGTGTTTTTGCCATTAAGTTGTGCAATGAAATTCCAACTTTTATCGTGCCATTAAAGGAGCCTACTTGAATACTGACTTGAAAATAATCAGCTGAGACAAAAATGATAAGTATACTTACATCCACTTCAGCATCAAAGTTGTTTTGAATCTCTCTTTGTAGATACTAGTAGATAAGGAGAGAGAGAGAGAGAGAGAGAGAGAGAGAGAGGTTGATAATTTCATCTTGTTTTGTAATTTCTTGGCCGAGCTGATGCATTAAAGTTGAGACTGAACATAAGAGTGAAAAATTCAACATAAATCTCTGTATACCCAATTCTGATTGGCTGATGGCTGACTTATGTTTTGCTTTCCAACTTATGTTTGATTGCGTCTCTTTATGCAACAGGGCCCTGATTATACTCTTCGTTACGTTTCTCTAGATTCGGATGTACAACGATTGATGCTAGTCAGCTATATAGGAGGAAGAAGGAGATAGCACGAGTTCACATTATGTGTGTGTCGGAACATTTAAATGGTCATTATGTGGGGGGGGGGGGGGGGCATATTGTCCTCATATCTCTACACGTCTTAGATCACCAGATATACACTGTATAGTGTCTATTCTATTTGCCTGTTGCCATGGTGATGAGCCGGAAACATCTAGTTTATGGCTTCCATAGACACTGCACATTATCGGCTATCTGTTATTCATAAGCCAAAGAAGATAGCGGATGCATATGGAATCTTTTGAAAGTCGATATTCACAGTCACGAAATTGTCCTATTTGGACATGTATTTGGATTATCGCAAATGGGAGGATACCCGGTAACAAATGGGATGTCAGTGAAACACGGTTGATCTATGATCGGGACACTGTAATGAGTAAGGCAAATATAGATGCCAATGGAAATGGGAAGACAAATGACATGGTTATATGCACAACGGGCGTTCGTTGAAAATTTGTTCCGATTTTGAATGGAACGGTTGTGTAACATCGCGCTCCTGTTCTGCACATGTAGACAAAATGGAGTGCAGCATTCTTCATTGATGAAACTGGAAACCAAATGGACCCTAAAATTATACATAAATTTAAATTTTCATTGAATATGAATCCTAGAGTGTTTGAAGTCCACACGTTTATTTGTTCTTTTTATTATTCTGCATTCTATTTATTTCGTTGTGATGGCTAAAGAACAGAACAGTTAAGAAGTTGAGTGATTGCCACACATGGAGAACATTTTGTAACTCCATGAATATTACAAAAGGATTCCCCCGACGTACGTGTGAGGGTGGGTGGAGTTGACTATGAGTTACTAGTCAGGCTTGTGAGACGAGAGAGTGGGATAGATGAGAGCCCTTTTCACCTCCATGGTGAGATTGGGGTCCTTCCTAGGTGGTGTACGATCGGATAGAAGCGGGCATCTTTCCCAGTGGATTTGTTGGTTTCCCTCGATTTCGGACTGCTTCAAACACAGCTTCGCTTCCCGTAGTGATCGTACGGGATCGCATTTTTTGGCGCTCTCCTGCTGCGTGTAGTTATTATGGTCGCAGCTTCCGGTCAGCGCCGAGAATGCCAAGTAGCTTGCGTCTACACATCTGGTAACTGTTGCCAATTTGCGTATGTCAGAAATCTTTCTCTCTCTCTCTCTCTCTGTGTCATAAGTCGTTTTCGGCCGATATTCGAGATATTTGCCAGAGGGAGGACGATCACCCTGACTATCGGTTGAACGACCGCTGGTTCACGCCCCCAAAAGCTCGGTCGTGTTCCTGGGCAAATCCTGTCACCACCTTACCCGTGTGGACGCCGCGTGTGTGTGACCCACGACCTGTAGATTTGGTGTGTCCCAAGAGATTGTCAGCTACTGACGTAGACGTGTAAAGTATAATACTCCAGTACCGTACTCTAAGGTACTTCTGATGAGTACCCCTTTCCATCTGTAGCGCACATACCCACACACTACTTAATAAAGATACTCTTAAATGAGAGAACGGTATACAGAGTAAGAAAGAATTTAACAAAGTAAGAAAGAATGGTAAGTCATAGGGAAATAGAGATAAAATGTATCCACTTGATGTCTTGCAATACATCAACAAGGACGTGATGTTATATCAAGGGAACCCATCAGTGTTTCTGTTCACCCTGTAATTAATCATGTTGCTATGGCAACCATACAGCATTGTCGTCAGGCTATGCTTATCCATTGCCCTCCTTGCAGTCAATCGGGCAGTGTTGAGTAGTGGTGCGGTTCAATGACTGAATATTGGATTATAGTGGATGATGGCCGTTATTCCGAAAGTTTGTTGTTCCGAGCTCGCAATCTTTGTATACCCTTATGATTCTCATTCTGAAAATCAAATAAGGTTCGTTCATCTGAACATTTATTTAATAAGTCCGAAGGTTCAGTTCTCCGATTATGAAATGGGGTTCGTAAGTATGATGATAATACGACTTAAAGTTCGTCAATCCGAAAATGAAATGCAGTTCGTTCATCCTAAATGAAGACTACGTTGGCTGATTCGACAAATGAAAGAAGGTTCGTAGGGACCTAAATTTGGAAATTGAAATCAAATTCGAAAACCAAATGAGGTTTGTTACTCCTAAAATAAATGAAGCTTTATAAAACTGAAACTGAAATGAAACCCTGTTGCATGTTGATGTTAGGGTTAACGAACTTATTTCCATTTTGGGGAAATCGAACAGTATAACAATCCTTTCAAACGACGATAAGGAAATTCATAAAAGCTTCATCTCATTCATTGCTCTATGATGAAGTAAACGACGGACTTTTTGAAACGAGATTTCAAATTGAAATGTGATGGTTTAATGACTTCCGGCAGACCTCTACATAAGAAAGATGGAGAAAAAGAAAAACCAAACATATGGGGACGGGTGTTTGCAAACGTGAGAAACACCGGTTGGTGACCGTCTCAAGAATATCGGTTGACACGCTTGCGCACGGAACGCACCTGTGATTTAGTCACATCATTCATGGTGCATTCTCGCAGATTATGAAAGAGAAGGATATCAGAATATATTGTCAGAAAGGATTCGCAATTGAAAAAAAAGGAACAAAACAAAAGCGAAATATCGACACAACAAACTTGGCTGTGTTTGTAAGGTATAGGAGGATTGGAAGATGCTTCAGTCTCCCTTGGGTGAGCAAGTCTGTAATGTGACCTCGGATTTCGCCTTATTCTCGACTCTGGACGCCATGGAAGAACAGAATCATTGCAATAATGAATCTGAAATGGGCAAATCCATCCATTTTGAAGTCTTTCTTTGATTTATGTATGATTTATATATTGTTCTGTGTATATTCTAATGTGAAATGGAGAATAGATAAACAAACAAACAAACAAACAAACAAACAAACAAACAAACAAACAAACAAACTAAAACCATCTTTATGTCCCAGGAGTCGAGAAGACCAGGGGCCCATTTCATAAAAAAGATGTTAGGATAGCAACTCTTGCTGGAGTGGCAACTTCCCATTGCAACAGCCAATCAAGAAGCATGATTCTTAATTGTCATTACCATGACAATTGCCATTCCAGCAAGACTTGCTTTCATATCATTTTTTTTTTAATGAAATGTGGCCCTAATCTCATATCGCCCCTTCTGGCCTTCTCGGATCAGATAAATGTCGAGAGGGCGAGGTATTATCTCGTCTTCTTTAGATAACCTCTATACATGTACAAGCTTGCGTAGAGAGTGGGAACGATCTCTCTCCAACCTCCCTGATTGAAGGCACTACAACTACATGTAGTCGAAGGTAGTCGAGAACGGGAAAGAGAGAAGCGGCCGTGGGGGAGTACATGACGGTGAAATATCCGGTTCTTCTTCTTCTTTTTTTTTCTTCAGACAGGTTGAGGGAGGGATGGGGACAAGATTCTTGACACGACATTCATGTTGTGTTTAAGCATCGGGTGTTGATCGTCGTGATTGCCAAGAAATTTCGACCTCAGCGAGCGACGGGTTAATTAATTTCCCCGCCAGTCCTTAATGGTCCGAGCACTAAGGATTCCCGGCTTTTCCCTATATTTGCTCAGCTGGTGCGCGTGAGACGTATAATGACATGTCTCCGTCAGCGGGAAGCGGGATGCGTAGGAGTGTGTGATTGTGCGTGTGTGCACGTGTATAAAGGGCGCCCTCAACCAGGTGCTTCCTACTCACTTCCTTTAAGAGGGATCTCCCCTCGTGTTGCCCAGCCCCCGCATGCGGCTTTCATCTACACTATAACTAGAGCTTCCAATATTCTTATTCGTGTGTCATAGTCGCAACCTTTTCGTCCAGCTACATAATTCCTGTTGAGAACTTGACGGATGACACAATAATCATTTCACAGATCAGAGCGCTTATCTGACTCCAAAAAGATAGGTATCGTAACATTCTTAGTAATCATCTTTGTAGTTCTACCTCTTCTTGTAGCTTGGGTGTTCATCAGATCTATCTGTCGCTTTACAATTAGATTGAATACTTTTCATGGAAATAGCACATAGAGTTCATGACTGTGTCGCTTTTGTAATTCTTTGCACTGGACAATTTACCATAATCGCAGGACCGCCATGATTTTTGTACAAATGAGAACTACCATAGACAAAATTAATGCAAAGATGCATTCAGTTGATCTTTGCAAGGAAATGAATAACACCTGCCTGATCTTCTGTACCTTTCTTTCTGTGCGATTTTAGTCATGGTAGCTTTACCAGAGTAGAAAATTATACGATGACCAATTTCTGTGATGTTTGTTACTCAGAACGGTTAAGTGCGCAATGACAAGCACAATTTGAACGGCCTGTGATAGATACATCGGCATTTGCCTTCATCCGGTTGTCAGCACTGATAGATCAAAGAGAATGTTGAACTCCATCACAAATTACAGGTCATAGAATGGTATGGGGGGGGGGGGGGGTTCTGGGGCTGCATCCCTCAAACACACACCTTTGGGCCTTTAAGCACAAAACTATGCGTAATGGAGATTAATTTGTTTAAACACACACATACAATGTACTTCCAAAGGGTTCCGCCCCGAAATATTTCCTGTGACCCAACAAATTAAAGCCCCCCCCCCATACACACAAACAATGATGATGATGTAAATGATTGAAACAAAAAGAGAAACAAAACAAAAACAAAAACGTTTCGCTGCTCCTGAATTACATACGACGTGCAGGGCCTGTGACACCAGGGGACTGTCATTTCGTTGGGCATTTTGACGTAACGGTGGTTGAGAATGGGAACTGTGCATTTCCGACACGACGCCCCTCTCTATCCGATTATGGCGTATAGTGTATGGTGGTTACTACTTGACACCTTTCCTTTTTTTGTGTGTGTTGTCGGTGGTTGTGGGTGTACGCATTCATTTGCAAAAGGATAAGGTCTATTGTTTCGTCAAATGTAGGTTTAGTAATAATGTAAGGGCAACTATGCAAGGTTGTAAGCACAGGTGTCCGGTGGTGATAAATTTGTTTAGAACTAGGAAGCCCCTAGCGGATGCCATCAACGAATTTTTCTTACGGATTACGCCATCTGAGGCATTCGATTTCGACAGTGAAGTGCATGAGTGGGGTTCGGCATTGTCTTTTCAGCGGATGTTGTAGGCGTATAGTTCCAATTTCGAAGACCTGCGACACTGTTCCCTCCAACTATTCAGGTATGTAGCTTGATCAGTCGTATGAGAATCGATTACCTTCTCCTCGTTAAAGTTCGAATGTTATTTTACCTTTGTTTGAGACAGATGTTAAAGAACATCAAACACGATCTTTTCCACAGAGGACTATTCTAGTGTAGGGGAATAATAACCCGGGGAGAACAATTAAGCACGAATAGGATAAACGTTACGGAATCATCTTACCCGACATCTTTAATACCTGACGCTGTCGGGGACGCTGTCAGCTATACGACCCAGCATGGGCGGATGCAAGAATAGAGCGTTTAGTGCAGTGCAGTTTAGTGACAAACTCGCTGGAGACCATTGCGGTATCTCGTAGGCAGCCGTTTAAGAGGGGTTATAGTTGATATATTGATATTAGATAAATAATGTGGATCTTGTTCTTATCATTCAAAAGGAAACCACTCACGGTGTGACCAAGCTAAACGTTTGGAAGTTTATTGTAACTGATTTCATGAGAAATCCTTGATGTTGCAACACTTATGCCTTTTTAGTATAATTTTGTCCTCACAGTTCCGCTGACCAAAGGAAAAATAAAAAAAGATATGTCGCGTTGATATCTAAATGAATAATATAAAAAGTAAAAGAGAGAAAAAGGCAGCAAACGAAAATGTCCACGCACAGCATAACGATAAAGGTTATATTGAATTATGAAAATTTTCGCAGAATGCATTGTTTTCTATCAGATTCCATGATTATCACTTTGAAACTGGATGTTTTAATGGTTGTAGAAAATGGATGGAGATTCTCTTCTATAGGCGGAATCTGACTCGATGTATTCTCCTAATGAGAATGTAGAGGAAAGTGTAAGGAAGACAGTAAATGAAGAATTAAGGAACGGGAGAAACTGCAATCCGAATCAATAATACAAACCAAACATTTTAAAGCGACTTCAGGTTAACCCATCGCCCATAGGAATGCGTAAGGTTCAAGTTCAGTTCAATTTATTTCTGTATTCCGTTTTCAATACAATGCATCAACAGAATGTCATAAATTGTATGGATTGTTCCTATGCATGTATACGCATTATGCAGTGAAATCGTACGAAAGAAAAGACATGATATACAGGAAAAATAAATCTAAACATTGGTGACGAGAGGGAATACTGCGAATTAAGTTTTGAGAGAGAAGATATGAAGGTGTGAAATAAGAATGGCAGGGGACCATCTTCATTAGTAGATCTTGACTTGGAAGATGGGCCCAGGTAAACTTACGACTTAAAAATAAAGCAGGGCCTACCTTTAAAGTAGGCCTACATCATAACTGTCGCCATTCACTGGGAGTTCAGAGGGTTTGCAGTCATGTAAAGTGTGCGGTGTGCCGTAGTCATGATCATCTGTAGAAGTATATTCTACAAAGTAGGTGATAGACAAAGTCTGTAGGAGTGTTTGAATATCGCAGACAAGGGGTTAATAGTAACCTTAGATATATTCGTACTCAACATGAAAGGTAGCAGACGAGCTGCTTGTCTGAAACGAAATGAGCGCGTAAACCTAAGGACAAGTTGATCGTGTAAACGGGTTGCAGACGACGCGCGGGCTGAAGCAAACACTTGCGTGTATGCATGTGTGTGTGCAATTGTGTATGTGTGCATGAGCTTAGAGAGAAAGCAGAAGAGTAGAAGAAGGGCGAAGTTAAGGCAATTTACGACGCCATGACTAAGGAAGAGTGAAGAAAAGAGAGACAGGCAGACAGGGAGACAGACTAAGGGAAACTGAATAAAAGTAGAAAGGCTCCACCTTCGAGGAAATTGGCCGAGGTAGGAACTAACCCCTTGAAATAATGTAATACAAACCAAACAAACCAGGAACAAAGAGAATATTAAACGATATGACTTCCCTGATGGTCTTTCGCTCGCATCATAAAATCTCTAAGTGCTATGTCCGTTATATTTCGTGAATTAATGATCTGAAAATTGATATGTGCGGATAGAGACAGCCATATCTTCAGCGAACCCATCAATCATAACAGGACAGACACTACACAAATAGGAAATATCGATCAGCAGACGCGTGCCGCAAATCTTCTTCCAGGAGTACGTGATTGAGATTGTGCACGATTTCGATCCCCTTTTGTACGTGACTATTTTAAAGTCACTTCCGACGCGCTATTCCTTCTAATGGTTGTGGAGATTACGTCTATCCGGCGCTAATTAAAGACAGCCGCAGTTCTTCCTTTCACGCGTGTTCGTTCATGCCGAAGTGTGGGGAATGTTGAAGACGTATATTTAGTGTAAACAGACACACGACATTCGAGACAAGACGAACGTTGTAAGACGGGTAAGACGCGGAAGAGTATAGGACTGCACATAAAGTTTAATAACCAGAATACAAAAGACAAGTTTGGTCATGTAATTTTAGGCATTCTACAACAATTTTTTTTTCAATCGTTGCAGAATTTATTCAGGTTTAATCATATTGTGTATGTGCATTCTTTTTTTTTTTTCAAAGCAATTTCCCTTCCAGCCCCTTGGAAAATGTGTAGTTAAGTTTGCCAGCATGTAAAACGAATCACGTCAAGTTCTTGTCTATGAACTCTGCCACTCACCAAAGAAACTTTCAGGCTGCTCTTGATAATAAGTTATTACGTTACTCTTCGCTACCCTTCAAACTTTCCCCCTCCCCCCTCCTTCCTCCCTCCTCCTGCCTTCTTCCTCGACTTCCTCTCGTTTTGCCGAACATATAACTCACACTATCTTCAGGGAGACATGCCACATTAGTAACGATTACCGTGGTATTTAGTTAACAATCGACAGGGAAGTTAAACTGTGTGTCCCAGATGCAATCGGCAATTACGACGAAATCTATAGCTTTCTATTTCGACAGATAAGCAGGCTTTGGTCCTTCGAGTATTTTCGAGTTGAAATTTGCCTGGCAAATTAGCTCTATTTTGTGTGTAGCCGGACGTTCGCTGCGATAGGCCGCCATCCGGAAACGGAGCAATCGCGAAGTTGCGATAATGAATTTAATGGGGGACAGCGGAGTAGTGTTGCCATAGCAACCAGCCTGGCCAAGACGCAGGCGAGGTAATGGAATAGAGTTAACGTGTCTCGCGACCCAAATCAATGGCACTGCCGAAGAATAGTATTACATCCACACACCGTGGTAATACCACGGAAAACAAAGCAGGCTAAGCAATAATTTAGCGCTTTACTAAACTTTACTACTCTTTTTGACCTGATATCTTTCCATTCTCTCGACACTTTTTCTCTGAAATCACATTTAGAAAATTATAATTTCGTGATTTTTACTGGGTTGTTATGTCATGACGTTTTGTTTGTTTGAAATAGTTGTAATATCTATAAAAATATAATAATCACGGGAGGCTCTTTCAGCTGATCAGTACAGGATCAATTGTTGATCAAAAATACTATTGTAATTATGCTTATACTGTTCCATAAAAAAGTTACAGGAACTTCCACCTATCTTCATTTATGTTACAGGTCTTGATTGTTACAATGAACGTGAACAAAGTGTGCCGTAAATGTAGAACACATAGGCCATACATACACATACACACATACACATTATACGCACGCACACACAAGCAAAATATACACAAGCATTCACATACGGTTGACAATATTATCTCTTAACTTGGGAATAATTTGTTTAGCCTTGACACAGTTTCGTTTTATGACCGTCTGGCAAACTGTTGTACTGTTATATTATTATGAGGACGGCAGAGAGATCTAGTATGCCTTAAAACTCTGCATTTCTTTGGATTTCTCTCGGATTCGGGTTTTTGCCTGGCAACTAAGAAATCACTCAAATGCTTGTGAGCAAGCTATCACAGGACAAAGTGGCACTCTGAATGATCAGTCAATGAGGATAAAGTGCCTCGAACTAGGGACCCCAGGATTAAAAGTCTTTACTCTGATTCACTGGACCACGGTGCCTCTTTGTAACTGTAGGCCTATGCCCTGGTTCAGGGGGGCATTTCATGAAGCATTTTGGTCGGATATTTTTCTGACAAACTGTTACAAGCTACTGAAATCCTTGCATCTGATTGGCTGAGAGCAGATTTGTCCGACAACGTTGTCGGACAAAATGCTTCATGAATTGCCCCCCCCCCCCCGGACTGTCAACGAAAATGTTACAGGTCTACCAAAAAAAAAAAAAAAAAAAAAAAACACTGGCCAAACGCTGATCCCAAGATTTGCCTCGACTTCTCAAACTTTCTTTTATTATCAGATGAGCTAGCAAAAGTTAAAAAGGAATAGATAAGAACTGAAAGACCGCTCAAGACGTATACATGCGTGATGTCCAACACGAAAATGGTTATGTTTTGATATAAGACATTTTCTGGTTTTGTTGTCATTCATACACTTTGCAAAGTCATGAACTAAAAGAAAGCAAAAAATGACATCTTCTTCAAGCGCAACTATCATCTTGCTCATATTGTGTGAACGCTGATTTCTCTTAAACTGGTTGAAGTCAGAATGTGTTGACGCTATTGCGAGTCAAGGTGACTCCACGTTCCCCGATTTCAAAAATTGATAGGGGTCTATCCAAAATGCTTCATGGGAAATTCTCCTTAGTTTCTTTGTCGCTATTGTTACAAACGAACACGGTACTGTGTAAACGTGAGATAAATCATTGAATTTACTAATAAAGTAACAGCCCCCATAGAAAAAAAAATGAAGGGGTGGCAAAGTTATCAATTACGCGTAACCCACATAGAATAATAAAAGTACTTGGGAATCGTTTTCTGCGCACATATCAAACATTTGAACCAACCTTGACCCAGACCACTGCGCGAATAGTTCCTGTGACCGGACTTAATACTCCCTTGTGTTTCTGCCATTGTCAACAGTGCATTATCTACCATGATGCAATCGAATGTTGCAATCCTACAGTATAATGCTGCAGATATCACCTCTCGTAAAGATTAGAAGAGGAAAGAACAAAAGGAAAACACAATCAAACAACCCTTTAAAGTAGGGCATGGGGAAATTGCCGGCAATTGGTTTCCTTTTTAAAAACAGTGTCACGTAAATTACGCCCTTACAACTGCATCGTATATTGAGCTGCCCGGAGGAAACCCACAGAATCGAACCATCCACAGGGTTTTAAATTGCTGACATCAAGAACCACTATATTTGTGATTTTTGTTTTGTTTATCTGATATTATTGGTGTTTTTTGTGGGGGGGGGGGGGGGTTGACATTTGTATTATCAAACAATAATGTAACAACGGTACAAATTTACTACTTTACATTTGCACAATCGGTAGGGAGCGATTAAGCATCATCTTAGAATAATTGGAACTTCTGGGTTTCTGTTTCTCCGTCTGTCTTTTCTTTTTATTTTTGACGCATCTTTCAGTCCATCTATCTGTTCATCTTTGCATGTCTTTCTCTATCTGTATATCTGTCTATCTGTCTATAATCTATCTATCTATCTATCTTCTGTCTATAATCTATCTATCTATCTATCTCTATCTATCTATCTATCTATCTATCTATCTATCTATCTATCTCTCCATTGATTTGTCTTTGTACCTCGAGATATATGTCTTACAAAGATACTATAATGCCCAAATTGAATTATCATAGATGATAATAATGTGAACTTCTGGGTTTCTGTTTCTCCGTCTGTCTTTTCTTTTTATTTTTGACGCATCTTTCAGTCCATCTATCTGTTCATCTTTGCATGTCTTTCTCTATCTGTATATCTGTCTATCTGTCTATAATCTATCTATCTATCTATCTATCTATCTATCTATCTATCTATCTCTATCTATCTATCTATCTATCTATCTATCTATCTATCTATCTATCTATCTCTATCTATCTATCTATCTATCTATCTATCTATCTATCTATCTATCTATCTATCTATCTCTCCATTGATTTGTCTTTGTACCTCGAGATATATGTCTTACAAAGATACTATAATGCCCAAATTGAATTATCATAGATGATAATAATGTGATCTTCTTTATCCAGGGTAGCCTGTTCAGTTTTGCCAATGCTCTACCAGAGGGCCCTGCCAATGTTATCACGTTAGCCATGCTAGCGCGACAAGCTACCTATTAATGCACCTTAGTCTATATAGCTGGACATTGTGGATTAAAAAGATCTTGTCCAAGGACGCAGTCACTTGAAGGGACTCGAATTCGGGACCTCCGATTGAAAGTCGATAGAGTCTTATCCATTATACCACAGTGTCCCAATCATTGTTTGAAGCTTATCATTCAGACACTGCCTGCTATGCAACACATTAAACAATGTGGCATTACAAAACTTTCGAAATTATATCAAGAATTTGAAGTTTTGAGAGCAGTGAATGCAGGATTTTGCAAATCTTTAGCTGCAACTATTACGAAACATGCAGCACAAGTGTGCCTACAGGTAGAATGTTAAATAAAACAAAACATGTTAAGGAATTTGTCCAGTGTAACTTTTAGATACATTGGAGGCCATCCCGCGAGCTCGAAGTCCACGAATCTTACCGCCCATGGGCTCTACATTTATACAAAAGGTCCATGAGTCATACATGTACAGCCGGGTGCACGTCACGAGTCCGACACCCGCGAGTCATACAGCCCATAAGTAATATATCCCACGAGCGCGACACTTGGTAAATAAGGTCTATGAGTCCGACACTGGGCAAACAATTAAGGCCCACGAGTCTGGCACTAGGCAAAAATATGCTCAAGAGACGGACATTACATCACGGGACTTAACTGTACGCAGCAGCCTCGGTGTCGGACTCACGGGCCTAATTTGTCTAGTGTCAGACTCGTGGGCCCAATTGTTTTCGTACTGTTAGACTCATAGGCCTTATTTGCCTAGTGTCGAAATCATAGGTTCCATGACTCGTGGGCCTTATGACTTATGGACCTTTTTTTAAATGACAACTTCGTGGGCCGTATGATTCGTGGGTGTCGGGCTCGTAGGACTACACCACATAGCCCACGAGTTACACAGCCCATTAGCTCGACACTGGTCCAAAAAAAAAAAAATGGCCCCCACCAGCTCGACACCAGGGAAATAAGGCCCATTAGCTCGACACTTGTAAGCATCTAGCCTACAGCCCACAAGACCGACACAAGGCAAACAAGGCCCACAAACTCGACACTAGGCACGAAACCGACAATACATCGTGTCGGCCTCGTGGGCCTTTTCTGCCTTGTGTCAAGCTCTTTGGTCTTGCTTGCCTAGTGTTGAGCTCCCTAATTGGCCGTATTTGTCTGGTGTCGAGCTGGTGGACCGTATAGCGCGTGGTCATATTTTACTTGTTCACATAGTGTATAGCTCTTGGGCTGTATGACTCGTGGGTGGTATGACTCGTGGGTGTTGAGCTCTTGACGTGCACCCACGTCTCAAGCAGAAATGAGGGAAAAATTTCTTCCTTCCTCATACCACTGATAC